>NW_026459577.1:0-24339 GCF_021730395.1 Mercenaria mercenaria
AAAAATCGGGCATAACAGTTTAGATTTCGTTTTGGCAAGGAGTGTCATGTCCGATGCTTTTGGACTCTGTCGATGCTGATCTGGACTGGAGTATTTCGAGTTAAAAGTTTTCAAAAACATGGCAAACATGTACTGTATGTCTTTTTTATTACTTCAAACATGCATAGAGATGTCTGTAAAACAAAATGTTATATGGTGCAAAAATTATGTATTTTAAGGTGTTAAAGTTCGGGCTAGTGAAATTGGTGTCGGGCTTGGAAAATTTATAATCTGGTAGCCCGAACGGGCTATTGGATTCAAATCTGAATTTCGTACACTGTTGTGCATGACATATCGTCTTATTATGAGATACATTTGTGCCAAGTAATATTGAAATCCCTTCAAGGATGGCATAGTTATGGACCAGACAGGGAAAAAGCCCTGTTTACCTTTAACCTCCAATTGTGACCTTGACCTTTAAGCCAGGGGTCCGGGTTTTGCACATGACACGTTGTCTCGTTATGGGGAACATTTGTGCCAAGTAATATTAAAATCCCTTCATGGATGACAGAGTTACGGACCGGACACGAAATTGTGGATGGACGTACGGAATGACGGACAGAAAAGCGCATTCCTAGAGTCCCCGAAACTTTTTTCAACCAATAGGGGACTAATAAAAAGACAAATTTATCTCCCCTGAAACACTAAAATCAGGCCATGGAACATAACAGATTAGACCTGTAAATACAGGTTTTATGATTTCACCATCATTACAGTTAGGCCAACGTTTTTTTGTGATTTTTCGTTACTCAGACCCTCCTGCCCTATTTTCTGTCATTTTCAAAAAAAAAGAAAAAGTGAAATTTCAAAAATTGCAAATATTTTTAAGAACAGTGATTGATGTTTTGCTGAGTTCTGATGATGACAACTCCAGTATCTGTCCGTGTCATATAGGCGTGATCGATTTCCTCTCAAATGAAAGCGTCTTCCACATGTAAAACAATTGTGTGAAATTTAAGTTTACCTTTGAACCATTTACAATATGCAATGAAAAAGCGAAATCCTGTATATCGACAATTAAACAATGAAACACAAGTTCTGTAAAGGCCATTCCAAGAAGATGAAAGCATAAAAACTTTACAGTGTCTCAGATATATGCTAGATGTAACCGAATGTAAATAACAATGGCAAAACTGAATGTGAATTTGACATGCATTTGGAATGGGAAGAGGTATATTGAGGTGACTGTAGGAGCAACAAAGTGCTGCCGAACAAAGGAGTCATCCAATGAAGCTTTTGCTCACTTATCGTCTGTTGTTTTACTGCCTTTTTTCCCCCTCCTCCTCAGTCAACATTTTTCTGCCCAGAATCCGAGTAACAAAAAATTGAAAAACTCTGGCCTTATGTTCAGTGTTTAGTCATGTTTGACACTTTGTTAATATTTTGAGTAAAATACGTGTGTCATAAAATTTTAATGGTAGTCTTTCTTGATATCACTGCCTCATTTTCTTATAATTTGCACTATAAACCAATTAATCTTTTACAGACCTCTAACTAGATCAATGAGTATGTGTGCTGTGCTGTGCTGTGCTTAGATATTGTTATGAAGTAATGCAACCTGGTAAGCATAATTTACATTTTTAACCTTACCTGGTAGTGTAATTAATTGTGCGTAAATATGTACATGAAAGTTTACACACTACCTCAAGTATGCAGTAATATGCCACTAGGCCCACTACACACACATGTATGTTTGAGCCTGAAATGTTATGTAATAGTTATAGTATGTGTGAGAGTGTGTTACCAGGATATATCCAGAGCTAGGGGTACATCGAGGGTATTTTTCTCTGCACATATCGTCGAGGCCGGTGTCGATTTAAAATATCAACTTCCAGTGCGGAATAAACAAAAATGTCTCTTTCTAAGAATGCATGTATAAGTGAACAAACACTCTACGCATTCTTAAACCAATGTACAAGACTGATCCCCAAAACATAGCTAACGGTATATTGAATATTCTATTTTATTCGATAGCGAGTGTGAAGCCAAAGCAAGCCAAGGGAAAAAAGAAGCAAAAACTTAAATGATGAATTGAAACTAAACTGCAAACAAATGCATGGGTGTTACAACCCATAAATATGTTATAAAACTGATTTCTGTTTTTTTCACATTAATAAATTTTCAGGAGTAAAATTACTTCTAGTCAATTTCAGATTTTACCATTTTACTCATTCACAAAAAATATGTTGAGTAAATACTCATTGGCCAAAAAAATTATCTGGAGCCCTGATAGATTTAAGCTTTTTATATTTATTTCAGCTGTAATGCACGAAGTACATTGATAATTTCCTTTAATTTCAGTTTCCATGATTTGGGACATTTACAGAAAAAATATCTGTATCTATATGGTTAAGTTTCTCTATGTGTAGATGGTGTTTTTCTATAATTTTAGTTTCCATTTGTATTGGCAGTATCAGTTGAAATTTCTATCTACATCTTTTAGTTTCTCCGTTTATAGAAAGTACTGCATTCAATACAGACAATGACCTTTACTATTTAGTATCTCTTTGTAAAGGTAGGTCAGATTTTTAGAAAATTCTATCTATATTTTTAGTTACTCCCTCTGTAGGATGTTGAATAGAATGAAACACCCATGCATTGTTTGTCTTGATATTTGTGCACACACACTTTCGAAGACTTGCCTTTTACCACATGAAGACCATTTTCATTGTATGGGTTATTAGATGCTTTAGACAGGGCTCCCACCAGACTTTTGGTGTGGCGGTTTTTATACCCTCTAGGTTATCAAACTTGGGGTGGAACTTAAAAAGTTTGGGGTTTTGATATAAAAATTTCAAACTTTATTTCTACTATAGACTTTATTATAAAATTTAAGGGCTTGGCGCAAAACTTGTTTATTTCATACTTTATCCATAACAGTTTTGCACAAAGCTCTAGAAGTTTCTACTTTTTCTATTGTAATATTAAAATGCAATAAAACTAATATCAGAAATATTTTATTAGAACTATTCAGGCCTCGATCTTGACGGTAGCCTGGTAGCCAGAGGCTACCAGTTTTTCAGATGGACTACCGAATTTCCCAAGCTGGGTAGTCCATCAGGCTACTAAGTTTTCAAACATGTTAATAATAGAAGCGTGAAATTTCACCGATTTATCTGATGTTTCCTTTTAAATGACGATATTTTCGGTCCACATAACACTGGTCGGCCGTTGTTGTTCTACCAGCAGCTGTTGCTTCCCCTTACGATTCTAGCAGCAATTTCACGGTACGGAACGGGTTGGTAGAGCAATATTATCGCAGTCCTGATAGATGCTTGCATTTTAGCGCACACCTAAAACGAGTTTGTTTACATCACGAAGGTAACAACTCTGGCGAATGTGAAAGCAAACAAGCTGTTATATATGCAGTCATGTGGCAATATATAAACATTAATAAAAATATTTTAAAAAAAAGATAGTAAAAAGATGTGCATTAATATATTTTTCTCTTTTCCAAAACGGGACTACCAGAAACCTCCCATAGTCACATTTAACCCTTTGTCATGTATTTGCAGAATATATTTTAAATATTTGTTTTCTCAGAAACTATATTCCAAGTGATTGCAAAGTATTTGCATCAGACTTTCGCAAACAGTCTGCAAAACGTATCACACTGAAGCAAAGGGTTTGCAAATAAACACTTAGATAAATTACAGACTGCAAAGGTTTTGCAAATAAATACTTTATTAAATTAGCAGACAGCAAAGCATCTGCTAGAGACCGTACCATAGCTCTTCGCATACTTTGATTTTTCAAACTAAAGTGATTTTTACAAGTGCACCGGTTACGATAAAAATGTAAACAACGGACTCTGTCTATATGAAACTTTGAAATGAATGAATGACAGTCGATCTTAGTCATAATACTGATTGACAGTGAATGCTAATGACTCCATGTGTTGCAGAAAGGTATTTAGTTTGTAACTGTAATTTCTCATCAATTGAAATCCTCTCAAAACTGGTAAAATAATTACTTATATTTGGACAAAACTCACCGTCTTTGCCGTTCGACAGCTGCAAAAAGGGCACATATAAAAGATTCAGTGTAAGTAATATTTCACTGGTACTACCAGTTAGTAAGTTCATACTCTGAACAACACGTCAGAGAAATTTGGGCAGATTTGACCGATTATGACGTTGGCAGCTTTAGATTATATTTTTTCTTTACACAAAAATTGCCGTTAGGTAACAAAGCGAGTACGCCGATAATCTTGAGTTCACCGATTATTGTTCCAGTTCACGCAATGTAATCCAGCAATTAAACTGCATAGCGTTTAGCTACTGCTGTTATAGGGAAGTGGTAGAGTGTCTGCCTTAGGTGTGAGAGGTCCTGGGTTCGAGTCCCAGTTAGAGCTTTTAACTATTTAGATTCTGCTAAAGCATAGTTTTGCTGTTAATAGACTGTTCCAGATGTTCTAAATTTTTAGCACACAGTATCATGGATCATTATTTAGCAATCCAGATCGAAGTTGAATGTTAAATCAAATGCACCCAATTAGAAAATATTGACTATATTATGTCCCTTTGATGTTTATGCTCTCCATGTTCAAGAAGAGTTACATTTCCTTGATCACAAAATTTTCGTTAACATGAAAATATTAAATGCTCATAAGTCCGCACTTCTGGTTAAAATATTGTCTATATTTCTGTTTTTGAGAAATATATGGACATTTGTCTTCATTTCAAAGCTTTTTAACTTCAAACCTATGATTTGAAAAACTTAGGTACTATCTCTACATCTGCAAACAAACACTTAGTTCATTTACTTAGCAAAGGTATTGCAAATAAACACTTTGTACAGAAATGAAAGAGCAAAGCATTTGCAAATAGTTAACATAGATGAATTTGCTTTCCTGGTAGACTCTAGGTACAGGAAGTAATTATCCATTCTGTTTTCTGATTGGTCTATATTCAAATGGCAGGATTTTTGAAAATATTGTGAGGAAATGTTTACACATCAGTTAGTAGAAATATTTTGGTGATGCAAACTTGTGTTAAACAGATTATTTATATAATATTCTAATTATTTTTTCTGGATATAAACTTTGTTGAATAAGGATAATGCAATACTATGTTGTTAAGCAATAAGACTTCCAAGAACCAGAGAATATTGCAGCATGTAGAAAGGTAATGTTAATCAATGATAGTTATATAAAACACTTTTTACTCAAGCAATTGTTGAAACTTACATTATTACATGATTTTAGTTATTGTTACTGAATGATCACTGAAATGATTGACTTTTAATATTTACTTAAACTGTAAAATTTTAATTGTTTTGTGAATTTACATCTGTTTTTCAGATATTAAACAAAATCCTTTTCTTTGAACCTCAGAAATTCATTTTATACTGTTTGTTACGTATTTGCGAATACTTTGCATATTATTTGCATGCAAGTTGCGAATACTTTGCTATCACTTTGCGATTACTTTGCTATTAGTTTGCGATTTATTTGCCGAAGATTCAGCTGCGAATTGTAAATTGTTTGCGAAGTATTTGCATTCTGTGTGCGTTGTGTATATTTGCAAAAGCTTAAAATTTGCGGAATAGTTGCACGTTTCGTTCCATTTCTACTCGTCTGCAGAATATATTCAGCAATCATGTGCTGCAACTGTTCTGCAAAGGTTATGGCAAATATTTGGCAAAGATAAAAAGTATATTCTGCAAAGGCCCTGTTTTTGCATGGGCTGGTTGGGCTACTTGATTTCACAAGTTGGTAGCCCCACTAGCTACCAGCAAAAGTAGGTTAAGAATTCGAGGCCTGCTATTAGATACTTTTACTTTGTTTACATGCTATGCAATTACTGTTATTTGTTGCCGACGTCAGTCTTTGATATTAAGGATTCAGACGTAACACCCTTCGGCTCGGCTGTTGACATCGCCTGCCCTCTCTGCTTATTAAATAAATCAGTTAGTATAGGGCACTAGACAACTTTTGGGGACAGGTACCCATACCCTCAGGAAGGGGAATTTTTCGACGTTTTAAGACAAAAAGAGGAAGATTTTAGCCATATAATATGTTACTACTTTTCACACTTATCAATACTGTTTTCAATCATTTCTAACTAATGTAACTATATTGCAGCAGTAACCTTCCTTAGAGTAACTAAATATAACTTGAAAGAGAGTTCATATTTAGTTGTGTCAAACAACCTGTTATCAGGGGAATTTTCTTCTGTGAAAGGGGAAAAAAACATATTATTTTATGAGGGGAATGGGGCCCATATTCGGCCCCAAAAACGGCCAAACGAGTGCCCTGTAGTAATTTAGTTTGGTTCATTTTTCTCGCATATCATTATGCAGACAACAATCGATTACGTCACTCAAAAATTACCACATGCTAGACTGAGCTATAATTTTCTATTGATAACTTCAACTTGCGCGTTAAATATTTTACACGGAACCAGTCGAGTAATACCCAACACAACTAAAAATAAACACTGGAATTCCACAAACTGTTCATGTTTAAGCTACTTTCGGATTGATTGCTTGTAAGTTCGCTGTCATTTTGATTTAGAACATTTTAGCATCTTCCTGGTCGGCAATTTGGTTGCGGGAAAATATGTACCGGAGCAATTTTCTGTACGTTTCAGATCATTATATTTATATGTGAAAAACATACATATTTACGTGAACGGGAACCCTGTTAGATCTTTAAATGCCCTTTTAATAGCTGGAAGGAACACTTTCAATATCCTCATCCTTTTTTTTATTTTGATAATTGAAATTCTGCTCTTGAAAAGAAAAATCGTGCTCACAAGAAAGAATAAGTCAGGAGTGTAACACTTTGTAACAAATCAGTTAAATGCCACCTTTAACAGGTTCATACCTGGTATATTTAGTTATTTCATGCTCTTAAAATCTCTTAAGACTGTACCATTTGTACAGTAATACATATCAACAATTCAGATAATAATAGTACTTACAGGTTTTATAATATTTCTATCAGCAATTAGAAAATTTCCCATTTTTCCCCAAAATAAGAATTATTTCAACCTTACTGACATTTAATTGAAGTAAAAAAAATCATTATCATTTCCTATTCCAATAAGTGGTACTGCAAAACTAATACATGTATCAAACTGGAATTTACTTGTGACATGTTCAAAATTAGACCATGGTAAAACAATAAAAAAAAAATAGTGTTACACTCCTGACATAACTTATAATCATGTTTGAAGAGCACAAGTGTAAAAAAACAGGAACTTATGTCACTGATGATATTTTCTGGGCAAGCACTTCTGAAAAAGACAGCAAGTAGTATTCATAAATGTACGATGAGTTAAGGTATTAGATCACTAATAGAGAACCTCCTTTTTGAAGAGTATTTAATTCCTACCATAAACCTACTTTTTACTGCAATTCTTAGGAGACGTAGGTTCAAGCCCTACTGGGACCAAATTTTTTTTTCTTTATTTTCCTTTTTTACTAGTAAGTTTTTACTTCTTTCAAGACTTATTATTGATGTTTTGTACAAAAATGGAAAAAGATGAATCTTATAAGCGATTTTTTGGTGTTCAACGAGAATTTACTACTTAAACAGAAGGGGTAGAGTTACACATCTTTAAAAATATTGAGTTACGCACGGTGAAAGTTCTCTATTTTGCTTTCACTCTTAAATTATATATTGTGGAAGAAATTTAGATAGGTTTTAGGTCTTCCCTAATGTTATTTTTAAATGGAGTAAGCACAATTCAAATCAGAAACTCATCATTTGACCTTATTTTTTCAATGTTGAAGTATGAATTCTGTCTCATTAAATCCGTTTACTGGAGGCACCATAGAAAAAATGATATTAACATTTTAATTTTGTGTTTTATAATTGGTTACCAATAGTTTGATGTTTCTTCGATTGAAATTAATGGTAAAATGAGTTCTCTGCAAACGTTTTGGATAGTGGCTATCATTTTGAAATTTGTCTCTACTTGAGCTTGAGGAGATACCATAAGTTATTCAAAATTTATTAAAAAATGGCACGGTAAAGTTAAGTTGTTTAAAATTTGCAAAATAGTGCAAAACACAATTACCTTTCAGAATATACCAAGCAAAGGCCATTTTGTAAACATTACTATTAGTGACCTAATACCTTAAGCAGATACTGCTAAATGCTAGTTAAGACATAAAAGTATTCAAGACATCAAGTTCTTTTATGATTACTGAAGTCTGTCATTTCCTTTCCCTAACCTTTAAAATGATGTAGAGCTTTTAAAATGTCACGCAAAAAGTGTTACACTCCTGACAAACGTGCTTAATTTCATTGATACTTTACAAAAAGTTTAACACTAGTAGGTACACTATTTAGCTCATATTGAACATTTAAATATAGATCTATTAAAATATAGACCCAAGAAGTCTTGATATATTTTGCCTCATTATTTTTTACTTTACCCAAATCTAAAATTTCAGTTCAAAGAGTTGAAAATTCACAGAAAATTTGAGTCTGAAATTGACATATATTGAAGGAAAGCAGGCAGAAATAAGTTACACACTAGACTTGCATAGTGTCTGCCTTTCGTCATTCATTGAGTATAAATCATCATATCTGAATTCCTTATTTTAATACTTTATATTTATTTATTATATTGCATTTCTTACATTTTCAGTATCTAAAAGAATGAAATGAGAGTGCTCCTGCAATGCTGATATAGATGGAAATTTCAAATTGGCTGCCTCGATCTGTATACATATAGGTAACTGATTGCTTTGTAGATGCTTAAGGCCTCACCAAATTAAAAAGTTGTTCATCGGATTTGCCACTTGTATATTTCCAGAAACACAAAAAAAATTGGCTTGCGCTTGCCCCATGGAAAAAAAATCCAGCTAAGATTTGTTGGTGTGCTTTAACTAAGTACTCTTTACGGACGTAACTGTGTACAAATGCTTATAAATAAATTCCAGTCCCAGATTGTTATAAAATAGTCACTTAAATCACAATAAATACATTTCGTCTATAATATGTCATGATATATGCATGCAGTTACGCCATTTTCTTCGATTGTTGCAACAAAAATCGGATTTATTTCATTGAAAATTGGATGAAAACTGTCACTAAACATCAGTCTACATTATTAGTCCCCTACTGGTTGAAAACCAGTTTCGGGGACTATAGGATTGCGCTTTTCCGTCATTCTGTCCGTCCGTCCGTCAGCAATTTCATGTCTGGTCCATTATTAAACTCTGTCATCCATGAAGGGATTTTAATATTACTTGACATAAATGTTGAGACGACATGTCATGCGCAAAACTCGGACCCCTAGCTCAAAGGACAAGGTCACAATTGGAGGTCAAAGGGGGCTTTTTTCCTGTCTGGTCCATAACTCTCCCATCTATAAAGGGATTTTAATATTACTTGGCACAAATGTTCATCATAATAAGATGATGTGTCATGCACAACTTTCAGACCCCTAGCTCAAAGGTCAAGGTCACACTTGGCATGGGGACTGTTGCTCCCGGTGAAGACTTTAATAGTAAATAATTATTTTAAGCTTCAAGTCAAAAGCTTTTATTTTAGCAGAGATATTTAACTTTATCAAAAGCTTCGAAAACTGGAAAAGTGGAGCTAAAAATGCTACATTTTCATAAAAGTAAATACATATATTCAAGTCACATATCTGTTTCATGATTAATGGTTTAGGTTATGCAGTGTTGTATATTACATATTTTCTATCAGCATTTTCAAACGCATACATTACAATACTTGATTACACTGTTACTGTACTGTATGCCAATGTTATTAACTTATTACCTTTTTTCACGAGTTCGCTTTGTTGTGTGCCTTCAGGTCAAAACGTACCCAACCCAAAATGTACCCATGTTTTCTCAATCCCTGTGAATTATTTCTAATGTAAAAGGGCTGTACATTCTATTTCAAGGTTTTTATTAATCGAGAGAAAAAAAAAACAAGACAAATATATTTCTTCACTCTTAAAATTCACTCCCTGCTGATTTTCTCAAAAAAAAATCTTTTTTTTTCTCTTGCCGCCTAATTTTTTTTCAGACAAAAATCCGATGAACAACTTTTTTTTTAATTTGGTGTGGCCTAAAACATTAATTTTGTACTTTTTGTGATATTGTAAAATTTAATAGATTTTGTTTAGCTGCAACATCTACTGTCAGAAAAAAACAAAAACAATCCAGATTATTATTATTGTCATAAGAATAACATTAATTCAGCCAGTTAAAATGTCATTTATAAGGGGCTGACCATTTGATATGAGGGAGGGATTTGTTTTTAATTCTGAGTAGCTTTGCTTGAAAAAAGTATTCTGGATTCAACATAATGAAAACAAGTCTGGACTTTCAAATCCCGGAAGAAACAATTGTGGCTCCCGGTCACATTAAAAAAAAAATATGGAGTCATGTGATGACAAAAACTGGGTCACTAGGTCAAACATGTTTACAAACTTTACACTGTTATGGTCACATGGTGTGTTAGTACAGTGTTTTCTCTTGTAAAGCTTATGAATTTGTGAAAAAGAATTATGCATATTCTGTTGTGTATAAAAATATTTTTGAAATTGTGAATTCAGAAACATTTTTAACTTATTTCTGGAATATCCTGAATTTAGTTCTTAATCTTTAGAGAGTATTTCAGTAAAAGTTCAGTAAAATCATTTTCTGAAACTTTTTTTAATTCATTTCTGAATCTTTCAGATACAGTTCAGTACAACCTCCAAAACATTTAGAAATGTTCAGAACAGAAACACACTGTTCAGAAAGATTCAGACTGCTAAAAATGGGTCAGGCAGGGTTCAGTGTTCAGACATGTTTCAAAAATATTCAGACAAATAATGTCATGAGGAAACTTTTCTTCTGATTTATAAAAAAAACCCAAACACTTGATGATAACAATTCTTTCTCTTAATTAAGTCAGCAAAATGCAAGATTGAGCATAACATTTCTTTAACAAGCTTATTACTAACTTAAGTTTTGAATTCCAAAAAAAAATCTTTGGGTTACTATGAAAAAAATATTCTGACCCTCAAGTTCTGAAAAAAATATTCGGACTTTCAAAGAAAGGGGAAAAAAAGATCAATTTCTCCAAGTAAAAAAAATCCTGGGAGGCCCCTCACACTATCCCCCTCCTCCCCCGCCCTTGAAACAAGTGTGCAAGTGAAATTGCATTTACAAATTGGATAGACAGGATATTCTTCATAGGAGTTAGTGCATTTAAGCTGGATATTCAGTTACTTCAGGCCAGTTAACTTAAGTAAGGTAGATCACACTGCTTTGTACTTGATATTTTTATTACTTAAACTGTAGATAATGGCACAATTTACATACAGGTATCAGTTTGTTTAGAGCTTTTGTATTTTGACACTTTACTTTTTTGAGTAATTTATGATATAAATGTTCATGGTGAAGTTGCTGTGAAAGCCAAAGGCACTTTTTAATTATTTATATAATTTCACATTTTCTTGGCAGTCAGATTGTTTTGACACTATTGCACAAACATATGATCATTTTAGATGTTCCTTTATTTAATGAAAGATAATAAGACTGGCTTCCATCATTTTTCAGATGTTGTACTGTGAACTACAGGACTCTCAATCTCACTCAAGTTGATGGGTCAGTTGCACGAATGGTAACTGTAATTCACACTGGTCACGGGAAAAAGTGCCGCTGTGTGGGAATCAATTGTAGTTTCTCCGGTTTGTATTTCGTATGTTTTTACAGCAATGTAGCGAGTTTGAAAAATTCTGCGGGCAAAGTAGAACACTTAATTCAAACCTTACATAGACAGGAACTGTTTTTGCCAGAAAGTTCAGCTGTGTTACACAGTGTAAGAATTTGTGCAGGGTGAATTGTGCTGCCATGGTGCAGTGTAATGATATGAAAACTATCAGTATTACAGGGGCGTCAAATTCAATTGTCCGTATTGCCCAGGTTGTCCCAAAGCTTGTACGGACAAGTGAAATTTGACAAGAATTTACTATATAACTATCATACGGACAAGTAAAAAATAGCAAATGACAAAAACGGACAAGCAAGTAAAAATCAGATTTTGTCCCCCCTGTATTAGTGTTCAGTTATAAAATGAAACAACTGTCCTACATCAAAAACTGTTTCAGACATAAAAAAGTCATGAGGTTTTTGTAAACAAATATAATGATTAGATAATGATTGAATAATCTTTAAAAAAAATTGAAATGTATGCACTATTATTATGTCCTTGATGTAACAACTTTTACGACTTAAAAAGTAACACTGGCATTACCTCAGGTACCAAGTGTGACATATTTTACCTAAATTTTAGATAATATAATCTTAACAGCTACATAATTATGCAACCAGGTAATTAGGAATCACATACCATTATGTATGATAAAATGATCATTATATATGATAAAATAAATAAAGATTGATAAATAGTAAAATAACCAAATAAAATACAGTTTGTAAATAATGGTTATAGTAATGTAAAGTATCAAATGTCGAGGATCTGTATGTTGTGTGTATGAATGTTATTAGCTCGACTATTCGAAGAATAACTAGAGCTATTCTACTCACTACGGCGTATAGAAATGAAAAATTTAAAAATCTTCTATTCTGAAAGTTCAAGGCCTAGGACTTTAATATTTGGTGTGTAGCATTGCCTAGTGAATCTCTTAACAAAATTTATCAGATTATGCTCCTGGGGTGAAAAGAGGCCCAGCCCTGGGGTCACTTCTTATGACTTAAGTAGGAAAAAGTAACTCAAACATTATCAGATCATATTTCTTAGACTATTTAATTAAATTTCCTGATGACCCCAAGTGATTAGGGGTCACTTAACTGTGACCTTGACCTACTGACCTACTTTTTTGCTTTTTTAAGATACAGCCTTGAAATTTGGATGACATGTACAGTTTTGCACACTGATCTTAAAACTGACTTTCAGTGACCATGAATGTGACCTACTGATCTACTTTCTTAATATTTTAGCATCAAATTGCCATTTGAAACATGTGGCTCATATTACTCAGGTGAGTGATTAAGGGTCGTCATGACCCTCTTGTTTTTAATGTACTAAAATGTTGAGTCATTGAGGTGGTTTGTCCACAAGTAACAGGCTCAACATTATGGTACATGTACTATTTCTATCCAAAGGGATATTAAATGTTTTTGATATCTCGGTATTGACATGAGTTTTCAACAGTTTACAAAGGATATTTTGCAACCAAAATGTTTCAAAAGAAATAGCTCGACTGTCAGGAAAAAAAAAACGCTTTTTAGCTCGACTATTCAAAGAATAGGGGAGCTATCCTACTCGCCCCGGTGTTGGCGTAGCGTCAGCTTCACACAAATGTTAAAGTTTGCGTACCGCTCCAAATATTATCAAAGTCCATTGAAATATTGCTTTGATATTTTGCATACTTGTTTACCATCATGACCCCAGTCTGTAAAAAGGAGGAGGCAACTCTATCAAGCATTTTGACTGAATTATGGCCCCTTTTCGACTTAGAATAAATGTTAATGTTTGCGTATCACCCCAAATATTTTCAAAGTCCATTGAGATATTGCTTTGATATTTTGCACACTTGTTAACCATTGTGACCCCAGTCTGTAAAAAGGAGGAGGCAACTCTATCAAGCATTTTGACTGAATTATGGCCCCTTTTCGACTTAGAATAAATGTTAAAGTTTGCGTACCACCACAAATATTTTCAAAGTCCATTGAGATATTGCTTTGATATTTTGCATACTTGTTTACCATCATGACACAAGTCTGTAAAAAGGAGGAGGCAACTCTATCAAGCATTTTGACTGAATTATGGCCCCTTTTCGACTTAGAATAAATGTTAAAGTTTGCGTAACACCCCAAATATTTTCAAAGTCCATTGAGATATTGCTTTGATATTTTGCATACTTGTTTACCATCATGACCCCAGTCTGTAAAAAGGAGGAGGCAACTCTATCAAGCATTTTGACTGAATTATGGCCCCTTTTCGACTTAGAATAAATGTTAAAGTTTGCGTATCACCCCAAATATTTTCAAAGTCCATTGAGATATTGCTTTGATATTTTGCACACTTGTTAACCATCGTGACCCCAGTCTGTAAAAAGGAGGAGGCAACTCTATCAAGCATTTTGACTGAATTATGGCCCCTTTTCGACTTAGAATAAATGTTAAAGTTTGCGTACACCCCAAATATTTTCAAAGTCCATTGAGATATTGCTTTGATATTTTGCATACTTGTTTAACCATCTGACCACAGTCTGTAAAAAGGAGGAAGGCAACTCTATCAAGCATTTTGACTGAATTATGGCCCCTTTTCGACTTAGAATAAATGTTAAAGTTTGCGTACCACCCCAAATATTTTCAAAGTCCATTGAGATATTGCTTTGATATTTTGCATACTTGTTTACCATCATGACACAAGTCTGTAAAAAGGAGGAAGCAACTCTATCAAGCATTTTGACTGAATTATGGCCCCTTTTCGACTTAGAATAAATGTTAAAGTTTGCGTACCACCCCAAATATTTTCAAAGTCCATTGAGATATTGCTTTGATATTTGCATACTTGTTTAACCATCATGACCACAAGTCTGTAAAAAGGAGGAGGCAAGCCTATCAAGCATTTTGACTGAATTATGGCCCCTTTTCGACTTGGAATTAATGTTAAAGTTTGCGTACCACCCCAAATATTTTCAAAGTCCATTGAGATATTGCTTTGATATTTTGCATACTTGTTAACCATCATGACCCCAGTCTGTAAAAAGGAGGAGGCAACTCTATCAAGCATTTTGACTGAATTATGGCCCCTTTTCGACTTAGGAATAAATGTTAAAGTTTGCGTACCACCCCAAATATTTTCCAAGTCCATTGAGATATTGCTTTGATATTTTGCATACTTGTTAACCATCATGACCCCAGTCTGTAAAAAGGAGGAGGCAACTCTATCAAGCATTTTGACTGAATTATGGCCCCTTTTGGACTCGGAATAAATGTTAAAGTTTGCGTACCACCCCAAATATATTCAAAGTCCATTGAGATATTGCTTTGATATTTTGCATACTTGTTTACCATCATGACCCCAGTCTGCAAAAAGGAGGAGGCAACTCTATCAAGCATTTTGACTGAATTATGGCCTCTTTTAGGACTTAGGACATGTATGTAATGTTATAAGTTTGTACCAAGCTAATATTATATATCAAGCATGAGAATATCGAGCTGCTGTCATGACAGCTCTTGTATTTTTACTGTGTTGTACTCTAGTTTAAAAGTTATTTGTTGCTGAATTATGGTTTTTAACAGGAAACGAATGTTACAGCCAGTGTATGAGACTAACTTTTATAGTACAGAGCTCTCGAAAGATCGATGGCCTGGCACTAAACATTCTATGTTTAAATAGGGCCTATAATTAATTTGTTGTTTGTTTTCAGCATATGATTATACGCCGTGTCTGAAGACGGACGTTTTGATGTGAACACCCGTGATTTTGAAATAACTATGGCATAAATGTTCACTCATTAAATAGGCTGAATGATGTGTCATGTTGCAGATTTTATACCCCTACTCCAACGGACTATTGTCACAATAGAGGTCAACATAACATGGGCTTATGTGTCACCAATTAGAGTGATATACACTAGCAATTTTAGCTCAGGACATTTCACAATATGGAGGCTACTATCTACCCGGCGTTCGGCATCCTTCCAGCTGTACCGCACTTAGGTTGAAGTTTTGATGCACTTCCTCTTTTAATCTTTGTATTACTTATTGTTATGTATTTACTTCAAAGTTAAAATAGTTGTTCCTCATCATCACCCACATAATATGGCACAAGGGTCATATTACTTTTGCACCAATATATCATGAATTATCCCGCCTTTTTACTTAGAATTTCAGGTTAAAGTTTTGGTGCATTTTCACTTTATCTCAGTTATTACTAAATGGATTTGATTCAAACTTAAAATAGTTGTTCAACATCATCAGTCACATCATATTAAACAAAGGCCATAACTCTTGCACCATTATTTTATGAATTATCCCTCCTTTTTACTTATAATTTTAGGTTAAAGTTTTGATGCACTTTCACTAACTCTTGTTATTACTGAATGGATTTGATTCAAACTTAAAATAGTTGTTCCACCTTATCACCCACATCATATGACACAAGGTTCATAACTCTAGCACCAATTTTTCATGAATTATGCCACTTTAACTTAGATTTAAAGGTTAATTTCGATGCATTTTCACTATATCTCAAGTCATTACAAAATGGATTTGATTTAACATGACACAAGGTGCATCACTGTTGCACCAATATTTCATGAATTACGCCCCCTTTTTGCTAAGAATTGTACTTAATATTTAATGTTTTGATACACTTGATCCTTATCTCTCTTATTACTTAATTCTTTTGACACAGACTCGAGCTATTATCCAATATTTCATCCACGTTGGAGTCATTAAACACTCCAGTGACAGCTCCAGCTTCAACAAATGTGCCCAGTTTCACTATCCAGCAGCGAAATAGTAGAGTGCGCTGTCTCCTATGACAGCTCTTGTTATTTAGGGCAGACTGTCAAAAATAATTGTTTAACGTTAGGTATATGAGCATTTTCTTCAACATTCAGGGGCCCAGCCCAAAATCACTTACAAACAGTTCAGCGCCTTTCAAAAATCAATAATATCAAAGAACTGTTACATATCTTTGTTTCAATGCATTTGCAATAATCACCCATTGCTGAAATTTCACATCATAAACTTGATGGAATATAGTTTTATTTTTATTTCTTTACAAATGGTATTCATGTTTTATAAGGGAACAACTTTTTAGCTCATCTGTCACTAGTGACAAGGTAAACTTTTGTGATCGCCCTTCGTCTGTCATCGTTGTCCATCCACAATTTCTTTTGAACATGACAGAGACCACATTTTTCAATTGATTTTAATTAAACTCGTACCTAATTTGTGTGAGTATAACATCTTGGTTCCTTTGTTTTGAAAACTGGCCAGATCCCATCATTGGTTCCAAAGTTATGACCCCTTAGAAAAGGGCCAAAATTGCTATTTTTGCTTTTGCAGCCATATAGTCACTTCATTTATGTTTTACTTTGATACAAACTTGCAAAATATTTTTCATATCAATATATCTTAGATTCCATGATGAATCTGTCGGGTCCAATCATAGGTTCCAGACTTACAGCCCCTGAAGGAACCAAAATTTGTAATTTTACCTTATGAACTCGATAGAAGTGACATTTTACATTCAATTTTAACCACACTTATATACAACTTGTCAAAATAAGATCTCAAATCTTTAAAAAAAAAAAAAAAAAACCGACTAGATTCCATCATTGGTTCTAGAGTTAATGCCTCTAAAATTTTGGCCCTTCTAGCCATATAAAGGTTTTTGATACGCCCGCTTAGCTCAGAAGGTAATGCGTTGGTCTCAATCGTTCCTCAGGCGGGGCATATTTTCTCTGCAGCAATTTGATAGAAGACATTGTGTCTAAGATCGTTCGTCCTCCACCTCTGATTTATGTGGGGAAGTTGGCAGTTACTTGCGGAGAACTGGTTTGTACCGGTACAGAATCTAGAAAAACTGGTTAGGTTAACTGCCCGTCGTTAAAGACTGAAATACTGTTGAAAAAATGGCGTTAAACCCAAAACAAACTTGCACAAAATGTTTATCTTGATGATCTCTAGGCCAGGTTAAAAACTGTGTCATATGGGTTCAAAAACTAAGTCACCCAGTCAAATCAAAGGAAAAGCTTGTTAACAATCTTGAGACCACATTTATGAGCTCTCTTCATGAAACATGGTCACAATCATTTTAATCTTGATGATTTCTAGGTCAAGTTCGAAACTGGGTCATGTGGGTTAAAAAATTAAGTCAAATCAAAGGAAAAGCTTGGCCATATTTATGACCATATCTTCATGAAACTTGGAAAGAATGTTTATCTTGATGATCCCTAGGCCAAGTTTGAAACTGGGTAATATGGGATCTAAAACTAGGTCACCACTCAAAGGAAAAGCTTGTTAACACTGTAGAGGCAACATTTATGACCTTATCTTCATGAAACTTGATCAGAATGTTTATCTTGAATATTCCAAGGCCAAGATGTGGATTCAAAACTAAGTCACTTATTCAAATCAAAGGAAAAGCTTGTTTATACTTTAGAGTCCACATTTAAGACCCTATATTCATTAAACTTGTTCAAAATGTTTATCTTGATGATCCCTAAGCCAGTTTCGGGTCATGTGGGGGTCAAAACTAGGTCACCTGCACATTCAAAGGAAAGACTTATTAACACTGTAGAGGCAGCATTTACGACCCTATCTTCATGAAACTTGGTCAGAATGTTTATCTTGATGATCCCTAAGCCAGGCAATTGTTTGAAACAGGGTCATTTGGGGTAAAAAACTAGGTCACACACTCGGATCAAAGGAACACTTGATAACATTCAAGGGGCAACATTTATTACCCTATTGTCATGAAAGTTGATCAGAATGTTTATCTTGATGATCCTTTATGTCAAGTTCAAACCTGGGTCATGTGGGGTCAAAAACTAGTTCAAGTGCTCAAATCACAAGTTTATTCAAATCATGACCCCTGGGGTCACATAGATAAAGTACCAGGTAGTAGTAAACTTAAAATCTTCTACAACCACAGGGCACAGACCTTACATATATTGCATTTAGCATATTTAACAGGTGAACAATACAGGGTCATCATGACCTCTTGTTGAGAATATTTTAAGTATGGTATCCATCCTATGGGACAG
This sequence comes from Mercenaria mercenaria, assembly GCF_021730395.1. Taxonomy (NCBI): domain Eukaryota; kingdom Metazoa; phylum Mollusca; class Bivalvia; order Venerida; family Veneridae; genus Mercenaria; species Mercenaria mercenaria. Next base: position 18,756 of record NW_026459577.1, read on the forward strand.
CACAGCAGAACATGTAATGGTCAGGTAGATTAATTGTAAAGATGTTGTTCCTTTATCAAATATTTCTGTGTTTTGAAGATACAGTCCTAAACCTTAATTAATAAGCATTTATCTGTTTGTTTAACATTATCAGTGTGATAAGAAATAACTTAAACCATTTTATTTCACTGTATTTTAGCGGAATTAAGTGAAAACTTAACAGTTTGTTTCATGGTTGTGTATTGAAGGATGTTTAGGTCACTACTTGGCTGTTTTCAATGAAAATTTTGTTAAACAATGATATGGAACAATGCCTGTAAATTATTTTTTTTATTTCAATAGGTTATAGGGGTAATGTCTTTAAACAGAAGCATGCTGTTGTGGAGTGAAAGTGCACAAACCATTGATAACCCTTTGGAGAATCAGTACCAGGTAATGAGCAAACCAAAACAATAGTCTAAATGTTTCAGTGAAAAACAATATACTGTAAAAACTTGAATATATCACGCTAGTATGTATATGACGCACCCCCGATCTTGTATCAAAATCTTGGGAAAAAAATGTTTACATTGGAATAATCACACACCGAAAAAATCTTTAAATCTCCCATAAGCAGATCCCGTTAAAACAATTTCTCGGGGAAAAAAATCAAAAATTGCTGCATAATGGGGACAGACAACAGTGACAAAATGACAGAAAAAATTCCCTTTCAAAAGTTTTTGAAAAATTTTCTCAAGCTGTAAAACCCCTTTAGCACTTTAACAACTGCGAAAAAAGATGTGTAAAATTTATGGGACTTTCAAACGAGAAAATCGCGGCAAAATTAGCGTTTTTTGTTTAACAATGTACGGCTTTTATTTTGGGATCAGTAATAATTTGCTGGAAATAAAAAAATTAAAAAACGACCCTGGTAATTGCAATTTATTTAAAAGGCTCCTTGAAAGAAAAGGGTTTTTTAACGATGAAAAACCAACCCCCCCTGAACCGCAAAATTTTTTTTTAAAAAATTTTGCCTAATTTTTTAAAAACGGGAAAATTTTCCCAAGTGCTTGGATATTACGATCCCTTTTAATTAAATTTAAAAATTAAAAAAAAATTTAAAAACTCGCAAAAAAAAAATTCAACTTTACATTTTAAAACATCACGGGGTTCTGTTCCTACGTGTTTTTAGCCCCGCCAAATTTAAAACCTCTTCAAGGGGAAATTTTAAAAAAAGCACGGCCCAAAATGTAAACACATGACAGTTGAAAAAAAATTGTCCGATTTTCGCTGAAAATTTCGGGTTTTTCAAGGGGAAAAAAAAATTTTGAAGCTCTCCCTTTGGGTTATATTACACACCCCTTTTAAAGGGAAAATGAAAAAAAAAATCGTAAAAAACTGCGTCTTTAAAATTCAAGTTTTTTACGGTAATGAATTATAGTGCAGGCTGTCAGCCCTAAATTCAGGGTTAAACAATCTGGCTAAAAAAAGGGCCCTTTTTTTAATTTTCCCCTATTGGCAAATTACATTCCACAATTGCAATCGTTTTGGGCTGGAAAAATTAAAAGGGAATGGGTTAAAAGTGGGGGACTCCCATGGTAACCCTTATTCGGTACCCATAAAGGGGAAGGGTTTTGGGAAATTTCCCACCCACGTTCACGTTGATGATTTTACTTTCAGTGCACAGTTTCCCCAAAACCCTTTTAACTTTTGTATTTTTAAAAAATTTTCCCCCTATTCCAACTTTGAGTTTTTTGGGGTTTTTTTGTATTTTAAAATTAAAGGAATTTCCTTAGTCCCCACAAATTGGAATCAGGGATTTAAAAAATTAACAAAAATTTTTCCATTGTTAAAAGGGTTAAAATGCATTGCAAAAAGGTTCCAAAACCCTTTTTTTGAAATTTTTAAACAAAATTTTGCCCTTTTTTGGGTTTTCAAAAATTCAATTGCAAGATTGTTGAAAAAAAAAGTAGTTTAGGGGTTCGTCCTCGACAGCTTTTGTTAACGGTTAGGTCTTTTCTTTCCCGGTGATTTTGAATACTTGTTGGCTTGTTGATATTATTGAAATAAGTGGTTTTTAACATCCTTAAACTTGGGGACACTATTTTTTATGGACAAAAATATTTTGGGAAAATTTCATTTTAAATTTAAATATATGCGCTTTTCACCTTACAAATAATATAACTATGTTTTTTAAATGGAAATTTTAAAGGAATTTCAAAGTTTTTTAAAAACAAATTAAAATTTCGTATTTATACAGTATATAAAAACGATTTTTTTTGATTTATATTTTTAGTGTCTTTTCAAAAATTTGCCATTCTGAAGTTTTTTTTTGACTGACCCAAGTTTAAAACAGTCTTCGGATCCTAGAAAAATCGTTCCCCCAAAATTGAAAAAATCCCCCCGGGAAAAAAATTTATGGGCAGAGATATTTCATGGAAGAGGGGATCCCATGACAATACAAAAATGGGTTTACATTTAAAAAAAGGGTAAAAGGATAAAAACCCATTTTCTATCCCACAAACCCCTTTTCATAGTTCTTAATGGGCTTCTTTTGTTAAAACCTTTGGCCGGGGCGGAAGTAAATTTTTTAATTTGGTTTTGGCAGACCATTTTTTTAAAGGCCCCCTTCCCCTTAGTAAATTTTCGTAGAAAAAAAAGGGGAAAGAAACCGTTGAAAATGCTATAAAAAATATGTTTCCTGAAATTTTTCGGTTGAAATTATTTGAGGAAGCCAAATTTATACCCCTTTTTTCTTGTATCTACATGTATAAATAAACACCCATACAAAATTTTTAGGCCCTTTTTTAAAAATAGGTCATCAGCTTTTTAAGCCCAAGGCCAAAATAAAAATTCATACTTTAAAAAAAAACTATTTTTTCCCATGAACCTTTGAAGATCCCAAAATTTTTCCTACAGAACAATATAAAAACCCTTTTTCCAAAAGTTTGTCTTTAAAAAATCTAGAAAAAAGTTGGTTATCAATTGTTCAAGCCAAAAGAAAAAGCTTGTATATACTAGAGGACATTTTTCTTTTTGGGCCCTTTTTTTGAAAAATACATAGTGGTTTGTTTAAAAGGGCAATAGTCAAGTTTAAAAAAAAAACCTTGTTAGATCCAAAACCCAAAACCTGATCCCCTAGGAAACCTGGTCGAATGTTTTGCTTTTAATAAGAAAAAAGATTATTTTAGAAAATTTTGGGAAACCCTAATGAAAAAAAATCATCCTGGATAAAAATCGAAAGGGCAAAAACCCGTTTTAATCCAGGCCCAAAAATTTTTTTTTTTGGGGGGATCTACATGAAAAATTTTTTCCGAAAAGTTTTTCTTTATATGATTTAAACTTTGTCCCAAAAGGGGGTCCAAAAATAAGTTTTTCAAACATTTTTTTCTGATATACCGAAAACTTTTTGGAATGTTGGGGCCAAAAAGAATTAAATGGGAGTTGCCCCAAAAATTTGTCAAACCAAGGGAAAGAAATTTAAGGGCATTTGGTCAGATTAAAAAAACTCTTTACCAATCACATTTTGGAATGGGAAATTTTTATTAAAAATTTTAAAATTTTCCATCAAGTTTTTTACCAAATTTTCTTCAACAAAACACAAAGCAGACGTGCCCAAACCCCTTTACCAAGGGTTTAAAAGGGCACATTTGGGGCAAATACTTAAAAATCTTGTCACCAATAAACTAAACGGGAAAATTTTTAGCTCCAAACCCTTTTCACCCAAAATGCTTAAGGTTTAACTATTTGTAATCTCCCTGTGCAATTTTGTCCCTCAACAAATTTTTGTATGCACTTTTTTGGGTTCGTTTCAGTTTTCCAAACTTAAAGAAACCCTTTGGCCTCTGTTTTTCCCTTTTATAAAAACTTTAGACTAGGGTTGATACGGGTTGTGGGCCAAAAATTTTGGTTTACCAAAGGGTCAATAGATTGTAAAACCCCCTTTTTCCCAACACTCCCAAAGGGGGGCCCCATTTTGTACCAAAAAACCTTTTAAAAATTTTGGGCAGGATGTTTTTCTCCATAAAACTAGACAAGTTAACCCCCTTTTTTCAAATACAAAGGCATTAAAGGGGAAGTCATACAAAAATCTTGAAACCCCCTCTAGAAGGCCACATCCTGAATTTTTTTAAATCTAAAAAAATTTGATTTTTGGGCCAAAACTAACCAAGTCTCAAATTAGAAATTTCAAAAAGGTTTTTAAAAATAGGACAGTACAAAATTTTATTTGAAAAAATTTCCCTTAAAAACTAAAAAGGCAAAAATCCCTTTTGAATGAGCAAAGTGGCCCTGGCAAAAACCTGGGCAACCCTTTGCTGAAAAGGGCAAAATCACACTTAGAAGTCAAAAAGGCCCAAAAGGGCTTTTTTTTTTTTCCTTTTTCCGGTTCGTAACTTTAAAAAACCCCTTTTAAAGGGGTTTTTTAAAATTTCTTGGCACAAATGTTTTACACCAAAAGACGGAGTTTGCAAGAACCAGGGCCCCCTAGGGCCCAAAGGCAAGGTCAAAAATATAAGGGGGCCAAAGGTCAGATAAAAAGAACGGAAAATTTTTCTAAAAGGGGGCAATTTTTTTTTCATGTACGGAGGGATTTTAAAAGTAACTTTTTTTCAATGGTTTTACCACTATGAACGGATTGTCAAGCGCAAGAAAAACCCCCTCCTAGGGGGCTAAAAACTTAAAAGCCCCCCCCTTTTGGGGGTCAAAGTCAAATTGGGAAAAAATGACTTTGTCCAGAGCAAATTTTTTCTTCAAAAGCCTTGAGGGATTTTGATTTTAAATTTAGCACAAAAAGTTTTCCCCCACAAAGAAAAAAACCTTGAAGCCCGGGGACCTGAGCAATGCTAGAGGGGAGTTTTGTTAAGTAGATTTAATGTTTGTCGTTTTGTCTGTTTTTCAACATTGACTTTTGAAAGGGTGTAAGAGGCTGTTTTTTTTTTCAATTTAACTTTATGAAATTTTTGGCAAACTGATTTTCCTTTTTTAAAATCTAGGTCTTGTTTGAAAATGGGTAACGGGGGTCCAAAAAAAAAATAGGTCAAAAAGGTTTAAAAACATAGAAAAAAAAAAAAAAAAGGGTTTGGTGGTTAAATTCCAATTTTTTTTTTTTTTAAGGGGCCCCCATTTACACCTTGAAAACTTTTTTTATTTTTTTTAAATTTTTTCCAGATTTTTTTGGGGGGCAGGGAATGGGAAAACTTGGTCCCAAGGTTTGAACTTTTGGGTTTATCCTTTTTGGGCGGTTCAAAAAAACTAAAAAATTTTAACCCCCCGGTTCAAAATCAAAAAAAAAAACTTTGTTTTAAAAAAGGCCCAAAAATTTGGGGCCTTCAATTTTTACAAATAAAAAATTCCCAAAAAAAATTTTTATTTAAAAAAAAACCTTTCTTGAAAAAAAAAAAATGAAAAGGTCAAATTCGAAATAAAAAAAGGGAAAAAAATTTGGAAAAAAAATTTTCCAAAAAAAACTTTAAAAAGGTCCTTTTAAAAAAACCCCAAAATTTTAAAAAAACCTTTTGATACAAAAGGTGGCTGGCAAAATTTTTTACTTGGATTTCTCAAAGATTTTTTAAATTTTTGTCTTTTTCCCAAATTTTTGGGTTTGGTGGTTTTAAAAAAGGGGAAT
>NW_026459578.1:0-49491 GCF_021730395.1 Mercenaria mercenaria
CGACAGGAGTTATAATTTATGTGATTTAAGTCTCATATTTATCCACTCACTCCCAGTAAAATCCAATGTGACCAGCCTCCTGTTCTAAACAATTCTAAGAATACTTCTAATCTAATAAAAAACGTCATCTTCTAATGATGGTTAATTATAATTTTCTTATATTTTTATGCAATAGAATAATAAAGGGGGGGGGGGGGGGGGGTAATTTACAGGTCGCCCACCATGACATAAATGAAAATATTGCAGGCCCAGTTGTTTTGAGCTAGCTTGTTTGTGGCTGGTAAGAGAAGGAGGGACCGGCAGCCTCTTTGATAGCCACCTACCTCTCCCGCCCCCTCGTCCACTCACCCACTCATACTTGTTTATCATGTTGTACAGAACGGGTTATTATGGTGGCTGATTTCTGCCATCTCGTTCTGGCGTGTTGGCGCGTTTGCAGAGCGCCAAGACGCCAACACGCCAAGACGACAATTATACGCGCCAAGACGACAAAATTCACATTTGTCGTTTTGGCGCGTTCATTTGTCGTCTTGGCGTGTTGGCGCGTTGGCGTTTGCAGAGCGCCAAGACGCCAACACGCCAGGACGACAATTATACGCGCCAAGACGACAAAATTCATATTTGTCGTTTTGGCGCGTTCATTTGTCGTCTTGGCGAGTTGGCGTCTTGGCGCCCCCGCCCCCGCCAACGCGCCAACACGCCAAGACGACAAATGAACGCGCCAAAACGACAAATATGGATTTTGTCGTCTTGGCGCGTTCATTTGTCGTCTTGGCGTGTTGGCGTGTTGGCGCCCCCGCCAACGCGCCAACACGCCAAGACGACAAATGAACGCGCCAAAACGACAAATACGGATTTTGTCGTCTTGGCGCATATTATTGTCGTCCTGGCGTGTTGGCGTGTTGGCGCCCTGCAAACGCCGACGCGCCAACACGCCAAGACGACAAAGGAACGCGCCAAAACGACAAATATGGATTTTATCGTCTTGGCGCGTATAATTGTCGTCCTGGCGTGTTGGCGTCTTGGCGCCCTGCAAACGCGCTAAGACGCCAGAACGCCAGGACGACAACTTCCCAATTTAGCGTGTTTGCGCCCCCGCCAGAACGACAAATGCCTTGTTTGTCGTCTTGGCGCGTATAATTGTCGTCCTGGCGTCCTGGCGTTCTGGCGCCCTGCAAACGCGCCAACACGCCCGAACGAGATGGCAGAAATCAGCCACCATAGGTTATCGCAAATCGCTTCGTGTTTAAAGGGATTACTGAAAGATTGTTTTTATCAGAAGAACGACTGCAAAATGTATGAAAAATGATTCAGTCAACTGAATTATGGTAAATCATGAAATGAGCCGTGCGACCAGCATGCATCCGCGCAGTCTGGTCAGAATCCATGCTGTTCGCTTTCAAAGCCTATTATAATTGTATGACTTGAGGTTTATAAACACTAAAATGTCTTTACAGTAAAAATAAAACATCAAACTAGTGTTTCCCACCAAAACTAGTATTTTGAACCAAAATTTAACAGGTGATTAGTTTAACAGTCTGTTAAAGTTTCGAACAACTGGGCCCAGGCTGCGCGAATGCGCAGGCTGGTCTGGATCCATGCTAGTCGCAAACGCACTATATTTGTTTTCTCATGGTGCGGCTCAAATACTGTTAGCAGAGTTACAGACATTGTACTAAATGATATATTTGATGATGCGAAACGAATACTCAGTTTGAAGCAGAGTAAGTGATTTCAAAGATGGTAAGAGCACCGAAAACCAAAATCTGGAAAAATACGACAGATACGCTTATTCTTCGAACAATGGAATAATGTTTCCTTTTTTTGGCAAAATGATCATAATATATGTAAGCAAGTTGTTTAACCACGCTTGCCAAAACACAGAAACATTAGAAACTAGAAATTGCTTTTGTAAAAAAGCACGTCTCCCCCAATGCAAAGTCCTATAGGCAAGAAGTCAATAGGGGTCAGGAGCGAAAGTGAAAGAGACACTAATGGTTGGCTGCAATAGGGATCATCTACTTGGCATGTCCAGTCATCCCGCTAAATTTCAACACTGTTGGCCTAGTGGTTCTCAAGTCACTGTTCAGGGTCCCGTGACCTTGACCTTTAATCAAGTGACCTAAAAATAAATAGGGGTTATCTACTCTGCATGTCCAATCATCCTATTAAGTTTCAACATTCTAGGTCAAGTGGTTCTCAAGATTTTTTCCAGAAATGACTTTAAATGACCAGGCCCCTGTGACCTTGACCTTTAATAGACTGACCCCAAAATCAATAGGGGTCATCTACTCTGCATGTTCAATCATCCTATGAAGTTTCAACGTACTGGATCAAGAGGTTCTGAAGTTATTGATCGGAAATGGTTATCAATGTTCAGGCCCCTGTGACCTTGACCTTTAACAGAGTGACCCCAAAAACAATAGAGATCATTTATTCTGCATGAACAATCATCCTATTAAGTTTTAACATTCTGGGTCGAGTGGTTCTCAAGTTACTGACCGGAAATGGTTTTCAATTTTAGGCCCCTGTGACCTTGATCTTTAACGGAGCGACTCCAAGATCAATAGGAGTCATCTACTCTTCATGACCAATCATCCTATGAAGTTTCAACATTCTGGGTCAAGTGGTACTCAAGTTATTGTTGGAAATGGTTTTCAATGTTCAGGCCCCTGTGACCTTGACCTTTGACGGAGTGACCCCAAAAACAATAGAGGTCATTTACTCTACATGACCAATCATCCTATGAAGTTTCAACATTCTGGGTCAAGTGGTTCTCTAGTTATTGATTGGAAATGATTTTCAATGTTCAGGCCCCTGTGACCTTGACCTTTGACGGAGTGACCCCAAAAACAATAGAGATCATCTACTCTTCATGACCAATCATCCTATGAAGTTTCAACATTCTGGGTCAAGTGGTTCTCTAGTTATTGATCAGAAATTGTTTTCAATATTCAGGCCCCTGTGACCTTGACCTTTGATGGAGTGACCCCAAAATCAATAGAGCTCATCTCATCTTCATGACCAATCATCCTTTTAAGTTTCAACATTCTGAATTAAGTGGTTCTATAGTTATTGATCGGAAATTGTTTTCAATGTTCAGGCCCCTGTGACATTGACCTTTAATGGAGTGACCCCAAAATCAATAGGAGTCATCTACTCTTCATGAACAATCATCCATTTAAGTTTCAACATTCTGGGTCAAGTGGTTATCTAGTTATTGATCGGAAATTGTTTTCAATGTTCAGGCCCCTGTGACCTTGACCTATGACAGAGTGACCCCAAAAGCAATAGGGATCGTCTACTCCAGCAGCCCTACAACCCTATGAAGTTTGAAGGTTCTAGGTCAAATGGTTCTCCAGTTATTGCTCGGAAATGAAGTGTGACGTACGGACGGACGGACAGGGCAAAAACAATATGTCTCCCCCAGAGGGTGGGGTGGGGGGAGACATAATTACATGAATAACATTAATTAACAGGCAAATTCAGTGAATTAATATCTCCCGCCAAATAAGTTGTTTTGTGAATGTGGTGGGTATATTTTAAAAGAAATTTTATTCCCAGATATACGCAAAGTATGTACAAAAGGACCTGGGGTCGTGGATTTGATGGTTTTTACAAGAAGCGAACTCCAGAGTGGTTCAAATAAGCTTGAAGCTTTCATCACAATCGAGCTAAAATAAATTACAATGCAGTATAAACTAAAAGAACTGTTCAGCGTTTTTTAAAAAATCAAGGGGAAAACTAGAGCCGCTTTTGAGAAAAGCGCATGTTTCCCATAACTGCCTAATCATCTGAATAGTAGTATATGAGTTAACCATGCACCAAGACTTCAACTGCCTAATCATCTGACATGATTAGGTCTTGGGGCATAAATGACTCATATATTACTATTCATATGATAAGTTGTATATGAGTCATTTATGCAACAAGACATAATTCAAGAGCCATAATTCCGAAGTGCCTTGGCGGATTTGGCTTGTTATCGAACTTGGCCAAGGATTTATTGGCAAACACATTTCGTTCAAGTTTGAAGATCGGATGAGAAATGTTCGACTTAGAGTGCGGACAAGATTTGTGACAGACGGATACACACACACACACACACACACACGCGCGCACGCACACACACACACACACGCACACGCACACGCGCACGCGCGCGCACACACAAGTAGGAGTAAATCATTACTATTAGAATTATGCAAACAGACCGGTCTGCGCATTTTAAACGGTCGGGTAGGTGATGATAATTATATTGGCCGTTATACTTTTGTAGGTCACAGAGGCTCGAGTGTCTTTGACTATGTTATTGGTACACAAAATTTATTTTCGTATATCGATATGTTTAAAGTCTCCGGTCCAAATATATTATCGGATCACTGTCTTATTGACTTTACGCTAACTTTTAATAAAACTATATCGAACATTGAGATTACTTGTGAGGAAAGTGGGTATGTGAAAGATAAATACGAGGAGTGTTCGATATGAATTGCTTATTGTCCTCTAGCTCGATATCCACGTGGGGCTAGATAAAAACCAATACCTACCTGTATAGGGTTATTCAATACCTACACAACAGTGTATAAATGTACATGTTAGACTAAGTGTAAGACATAAAATTTGCCATTTGAATACACGCAATCATTGACCACTGTAGTAACAAGAGCTGTCGGAGGACAGCAACGCTCGACTATTCAACAACCTAGTCAATTGAATGAATACAAAAGTTGAAAAAGGGGCATAATTTTGTAAAATGCCAAGTAGAGTTATGGGACCTTCACAGTGCATGTTAGATCATGACAGTGAACAAGTGTGTGAAGTTTCAATCCTTTCCAATTAGTGGATACTGAGATATCAGATTACATACAAAAATTTAACCAAAAACTGCTAAGTCGAAAAAGGGGCATAATTTTGAATAAAAAAAAGAGTAGAGTTATGTGACTTGCTTAATGCATGTCAGATCATGACAGTGAACAAGTATGTGAAGTTTCAATCCATTCCCATTAGTAAGTACTGAGATACCAGCTTACATACAAAACCTTAACCAAAAATTTCTAAGTCGAAAAAGGGGCATAATTTTGTAAAAAAGCAAAATAGAGTTATGAAACCTGTGCAATGTAGGTCAGTTCATCACAGTGAATAAGTGTGTGAAGTTTCAATCCATTCCCACAAGTGGTTACTGAGTTACCAGCTTACATACAAAACCTTAACCAAAAATTTCTAAGTCGAAAAAGGGGCATAATTTTGTAAAAATGCGAAATAGAGTTATGGAACCTGTGCAATGTAAGTCAGTTTGTCACAGTGAATAAGTGTGTGAAGTTTCAATCCATTCCCACAAGTGGTTACTGAGATACAAGCTTACATACAAAACCTTAACCAAATCGGGACGCGGACGCCGATGCGGACGCGGACGCCGACGCATGGGCGAGTCCAATAGCTCTACTATTCTATGAATAGTCGAGCTAAAAATGGTTGGTAGAAGCGTCGACAAGAAAGATGAAATACGGGCTTACATCAAAGCTCGCTCAAAACTTGGTTGTTCTTTGAAGCAGCTGATGACTGAACTTTCTACTGCTTATGGACCTTCTTGTGTGTCTTATGACACAGTTCGGTGGTGGAAAAAGAAATTTGAGTCTGGTGTAGAGTCCATCAAAAATGCACCGAAATCAGGTAGGCCAAAATCTGCATCTCATAAAGAAATCGTTTCCAAAATAAAGGAAATCATTGAAGGAGATGCCAGATTTACAGTTCGTGATATTGCACGAAAGGTAGGCATATCACTATCAACGGTTCACCTTATTTTGAAGAAGCATTTGAAAGTCAGAAAGATTTCTGCTAGATGGGTGCCACATCTGTTGACTGATGAGCAAAAGAGGAAACGGGTTAAAGTGGCCAAAAAGCTGCTTCAAATGTTTCCAAAATATGACAAAAAGCAGTTTGCCAATGTCGTCACAGGTGATGAAACCTGGGTCCATTATTTTGAGCCCGTCAGAAAGGTTAGCAATAAGATCTGGGCCACTAAACACAGCAAACGCCCAATAAAAGAAGGTTTTGTATGCAATCTTCTTCTCTGGTGAAGGAGTCGCAATAAAAGTGCCGGTGAAAAAGGGCAAAAGCATCACCGGAAAGTACTACAAAGACGTAGTACTGAAGAAACTGAAAAAGTATTATCAGAAACGACGCCCTGCCACTGGTTTTAAACAAGTCCGTCTTCTACATGACAATGCCCCCGCTCATACCTCCGCAATAGTTACGGCGTTTTTGAAGAAAGAAAAAGTAACTGTTTTGCCTCACCCCCCGTATTCCCCAGACCTTGCCCCATGTGATTTCTTTTTGTTCCCGAAATTGAAATCATTCCTTGCTGGGCGGAAATACCAGTCCCGACAGGCACTTGGATCTGCCATTCATCAGTACCTTATTACTGTGCCCAATTCTGCGTACCGTGACGCCTTCAAGAAGAGGACACATCGGCTGAAACTTTGCATTTCTAGCCACGGGGAGTACTTCGAGGGCATGAAATGAGCCCTTTTGGGCTAACTTGAAATTTGAAGTCTCCAGATAGAAATAAGCAATTCATTTCGAACATCCCTCGTATGTTTGGACTAGTGAACAGAAAGATGACTATATTGAGGGGCTGTCTTCTTTAGAGACCATCAGTAAACTTGAAGCTTTTAATAATAATGTTGTTAAATCTACCTGTAAGAATGATATTGATTCTTGTATAGAGGAATTAGCATACATTGTTGATGGAGTTGCGTCCCCTTTATTTAAGCGTACTTCAAGTAAATGCCCATCAAATGATTATACATTTTCCATGTTTTTAAATGACATAGAAGACAGTTTTATAAAAAATGGCCTTTCAGGCATAGATGTGCACATGTTCAAAGTATTTTTAGTATTAAATGCTGACGATATAGTGATATTTGCAACAGCAGTGCTGAGCTGCAAAATGGTTTGGAAGTTTTATCAGAATATTGTAAAAGATGGAAATTAGTTGTTAACACATTAAAAACAAAAATTATGGTTTTCAGACAAGGTGGTCGTTTACCTGCAAATCTTTGTTTTTATTGTAAAAATCAGGAAGTTGAAATAATAAATAAGTTTGTATATTTAGGTATTGTGTTCACCACCGGTGGTTCTTTCTCTGAGGCACAAAGTACACTCAGCGGTCAAGCCTTAAAGGCTATCTTTAAGACGAACACATACTTATATAAATTTACGCAAGTATCTGTTAAACATAGATTAGAATTATTTGACAAACTCATTACACCTATTCTTAATTATGGAAGTGAAGTTTGGGGTTTTAATCATGGTTCTAAGATGGAAAGTGTTCACTTACAGTTTTGTAAGCGTTTACTGGGAGTAAAGAAAAACACTCAGAATGACTTTATTTAAGGAGAGCTGGGCAGAATGCCGTTTCAGTGTCATAACTTTTTTTAACATAATTAAATTTTGGGTAAAACTATTACAAACGAATGAAAATAAATATACTAAAAAGTTTCATCTTATGCTGAAAGACGACGTTGATATTAACCCAAATAAGAAAAGTTGGTGTTTCTTGTTAAAAGATTTACTATGTACTCTTGGATTCTATGATGCTTGGTTTTTTCAAGATGTGGGAAATGCCGAGCTGTTTTTATGTAATATTAAACAAAGAATTAAAGATCAGTTCTTACAAAACTGGTCTGGTAGATTAACTGACTCAAGCAGAGCCACATTTTATAATTATATATCAGTTTTACTTTCCAACCATATTTAGACATTTTAAACCTAAGAAAATTTCGTACCAGTTTAACAAAGTTAAGAGTTTCGTCACATAGGTTCGCTATTGAAACTGGTCGATGGTCCAAACCTGTAAGCACGCCGTTGATTGAAAGAAAATGCAGTGCTTGCAACATTTTAGAAGACGAATATCATTTTATGCTAGAATGTAAAATATTTAATGTTTTTCGAAAGAGATATATACCTATGTACTATTAGAAACGCCCAAATATGCAAAAACGTGTAGACTTGCTTAACAATGATAATGAACATATTATAAAAAAAATTGGGAAACTATCTTTGCAAGGCATTTAGCCTAAGAAGCAGTATCTTATATAATAACGAATAATTTGAATTTTACATCAAATAAGAATATAATCGTAATCAATTATCACATTATATTTAAATGTCAGACATTTTACATTGATATAAAGTAATGATTCCTTGCTAGGTCTTATGTCATATAATAAGACCAAGTATACGGAAATAGTTTTTATAATGGTAGGGTCTCTATATTTTGAAATATGTCTACTTCAGTTTGTATATATATATATTGTTACTACGTATGTTATCACCATAGCTTGACCTTGCTGCAAACGTTTCGATTTTTGAACAAGGTCAAGCGAAAAATGGATAATCTTTCATATATTGTTCTCGTTTCCACTTATTGTACCCCCCGACAACAAAGTTGTAAGGGGGTATACTGGTTTCAGGTTGTCTGTCTGTCTGTCTGTCTGTTCGTCTGGCCGTCTGGCCGTAGACGCAATCTTGTGCGCACCATCTCTCCTTATCCCCTTGACAGAATTTAATGAAACTTCAATCTGACTAAAGTACATCTCCTATTACGCTACGCATAGGATCTGAGAACGACCTATTCATAGCCTCGTTCTGACGACCCTTTCGCTAGCCAATCAGAGCTTAACTTACAAAATTTAGCAAATTACCTGTAGCCTTGTCTTTTGATATTTACAATTCTTATGTCGGAATATGTCAGATAGCCGGTTAGCTCAGTCGGTAGGTCACTTGCTTAGTAATCGAGGGGTCCCGAGTTCGAGCCCTGGAATAACTGCACATTTTTCTTACTCTTTGACATTCTAACAAGTCGTCTCATTGGTTAAAATAAAAATAGCAATGCTGGAAATCCAAAATATACAGAAGACGTATGTGAATGGGTCGTTCTCAGATCTTCGTTTAGAAGATCAAGTACTTCAGTCAGATTGATGAAACTTCACACAAGTGATCAGTACCAACAGTAGTTGTGCATGGGGCATGTTAGATTCTTTTAGAAAAAAAATTTGCAGAGTTACGGGACTTTGTTTTTTGTTACTATACTATATACATAGACACAATCTTGTGCGCACCATCTCTCCTCATCCCATTGACACAATTTAATGAAACTTCACACAAGTGATCAGTACCAACAGTAGTTGTGCATGGGGCATGTTAGGTTCTTTTAGAAAAAAATTTTGCAGAGTTATGGGACTTTGTTTTTTTGTTACTATACTATATACATAGACACAATCTTGTGCGCACCATCTCTCCTCATCCCCTTGACACAGTTTAATGAAACTTCACACAAGTGATCAGTAACAACAGTAGTTGTGCACGGGGCATGTTTGGTTCTTTCAGAAAAAAAATTTGCAGAGTTATGGGACTTTTTTTTTTTGTTACTATACTATATACATAGACACAATCTTGTGCGCGCCATCTCTCCTCATCCCCTTGACACAATTTAATGAAACTTCACACAAGTGATCAGTAACAACAGTAGTTGTGCACGGGGCATGTGAGGTTCTTCCAGCGACAAAAATTGCAGAGTTATGGGACTTTGTTTCTTGTTAAAATACTATGTACATACAGTCTGCATATGCAATCTTGTGCGTGCCTAATCTACCAAACCCTTACACACAATTTAATGAAACTTCACACAAGTGATCAGTACCAACCCTAGTTTAGCTCTAGTTAGTAAATAATGTTTCGTTGTTTGTAATAATCTATGTATATTTGATGCATACTTTTCATTTAAACTAGTTTAGAACTTCAAAACATGTGACTAGGTTAGATTAAATACAAGAACATGTTGTAATCGTAAAGAAAGATATAACTTGCATGTGATATTGTTGACCGTTTATTTTCTTACATCAGCTAGAAACATATATTTGTGGTCAGTTATACTCGCTTGTAACGTACTTTATAACACAAGAACTTGTATTTATAGTACATACGATGTATTTGTGTTAATTTGTTGACCCTGTTATTGTAGAACACATGTCTAAAGTGATAACTTAATCATAATCACATGTTATATGTTATGATGGTTTTCGGTTATATCATATTTACTGTATCGCCATATTTGTATATATGCTTTGTTATTCCTCATCGAGTCTCTGACCTTCTGGAAGAAATGAAATAAACTTGTCATTAAATTCTCCTACCACAGTGGTGTGGGAGACATAATTCCTTAGTGATCTATAAGTTTCATTAAATGGCAACAACTTTGCAGTTAATGAAGAGATTCTGATGAGACACGCATGCATCACCGACCCATGGTTATCTATATTTGTATTAATTTATTGACGATAGATTACTTTGTTATATCAGAATTTAGGAATCGTAAAATAATTAAAGAGCAATAATTCTGGGTAATAAAGAGATCTTGCGACACTGCCCTATAGTGATCCTTATTTGTGTAAATGTTTCATGAAGATAGATCAATAGGTTACTTACAGTTAAAAACCCTTAATTTGTACAAAATCAAGTGGTGGGGGTGGGGGGTAGGTAAAGGGGAATAGTACTACATGTGAGCAAAGGTCTTGTGCTAATTAATCATTATGTAAGGACTGGTGATTGTAATTAAAGTACATTTTCAATTATAAGCATTCTCATTTGTTTTACAAGGAGAAAATCTGTTTTTACTGGGTCAACGGGGATAATATTAGGATTGAGCGAAGGTCATGTGCTAATTAATAACTATATGGGGTTTAGTGATTCTAGTTGCAATACTTTTTGAATTATAAACATTTCCTTTTTATTCAAACAAAACAAATCAAGGGGGATAACTCTGATTTTAATGGGAATAATGTTATGTGTGAGCAAAGGTCATGTGCTCATTGATAATAATATTATGTGAGGTTAATTGATTCAAGCTTAAATATTTTTTGAATTATAAGTATTTTCAATTTCGGACGGACGGACGGACGGACGCACGCACGCACGCACACACGCATGCACATACGCACCAACGTACGGACGAACATCCGGACAGACACGCCAAAACAATATCCCTCCACCCTTGGCGAGGGATAATTAAGTCTGTAAGAAGATGCTTTGGAAGCATAGACCGTAACAAAGCAAACTAATAGCAAAGTCGGTTTGATTGAGTTTGTTTGTGAGAGGTTATGAGATGTGCTATAGCTCACACGCAACGGCTTCAGTGGAATTCTATTATACAGATGCATTGAATATATCAAATCAATTGAAAAAGCAGGACAACCTTCTAATGCGCGTTTAATAATTTGACAAATTAATATTTTAATAAGTGCAGTTTCACAATACCTTCCTTTTTAATAAAAGAAATAGGATCCCAGGCTTACGCAAAAGCATGCGAGGATGCGGAAGAAACTAATATAATTTTTTTGTTTGTATTTAAGGAGGTAGGTTACCTTGTTACTCTAGGGTAAATTCTGTAGCAATTTATTACGGAATTCCGTTAGGGCCATCGCCTTTGAATATGTTGATCTGAAACGCGATACTCGATAGTACGATAATGAAAACGCGACAACACGATGGTGATAACGCGATTCTACGCTAACGAAAACGCGATAATACGATAGTACGATGATGATAATGCGACATACTATCGCGTCTTCGCAATCGTTTTTGCCGCGTTTTTACCATCCTACTGTCGTATTATCGCGTTTTCGTTATCGTAGTATCGTAATTTCGCAATTTCATTATCTTACTATCGCGTTATCATGATCGTACTGTCGAGTTATCACCATCGTATTCTCGCGTTATCATCATCGTACTATCGCCTTCCGGTACCAAGGTGCACTTCCGGTACCAAGGTGCACAGAAGAATTTCACCTCCTGTGTTCTGGTTTCTATTCATCTTGTTATTTAAGCACTGTTAAAATTCAAAATGATTTCTATTGCTTTTCCACGGGTTGTATACGTTTTTTTCAGCTAAAACCAAATATGTAGTTTGGCACAAACTCTGCAGGTCAGTCGCTTTGAGTTTTCTATATAGTATAAGATTAACTAGAAAATGCTTTTGTAAAAAAGCGCATGTCTCCCCCAATGCAAAGTCCTATAGGCAAGAAGTCAATAGGGGTCAGGAGCGGAAGTCAAAGAGACACTGATGGTTGGCTGCAATAGGGATCATCTACTTGGCATGTCCAGTCATCCCGCTAAATTTCAACACT
Organism: Mercenaria mercenaria; assembly: GCF_021730395.1. Classification (NCBI taxonomy): domain Eukaryota; kingdom Metazoa; phylum Mollusca; class Bivalvia; order Venerida; family Veneridae; genus Mercenaria; species Mercenaria mercenaria. The sequence continues at coordinate 12,189 of NW_026459578.1, forward strand.
CTTGGCCTAGTGGTTCTCAAGTCACTGTTCAGGCTCCTGTGACCTTGACCTTTGATCAAGTGACCTCAAAATAAATAGGGGTCATCTACTCTGCATGCCCCATCATCCTATTAAGTTTCAACATTGTAGGTCAAGTGGTTCTCAAGTTATTTCCAAAAAATGATTTTACATGAACAGGCCACTGTGACCTTGACCTTTAATAGACCGACCCCAAAATCAATAGGGGTCATCTACTCTGCATGTTCAATCATCCTATGAAGTTTCAACATTCTGGGTCAAGTGGTTCTCAAGTTATTGATCGGAACTGGTTATCAATGTTCAGGCCCCTGTGACCTTGACCTTTAACGGAGTGACCCCAAAAACAATAGGGGTCATTTACTCTGCATGAGCAATCATCCTATGAAGTTTCAACATTCTGGGTCGAGAGGTTCTCAAGTTATTGATTGGAAATGGTTTTCCATGTTCAGGCCCCTGTGGCCTTGACTTTTAACAGGGTGACCCTAAAATCTTTAGGGGTCATCTACTCTGCATGACCAATCATCCTATGAAGTTTCATCATTCTGGGTCAAGTGGTTCTCAAGTTACTGACCGGAAATGGTTTTCAATGTTCGGGCCCCAGTGACCTTGACCTTTCACAGAGTGACCCCAAAATCGTTAGGGGTCATCTACTTTGCATGACCAATCATCCTATTAAGTTTCAACATTCTGGGTCAAGTGGTTCTCAAGTTATTGACCGGAAATGGTTTTCAATGTTCAGGCCCCTGTGACCTTGACCTTTAATGGAGTGACCCCAAAATCGATAGGGCCCTGTGACCTTGACCTTTAATGGAGTGACCCCAAAATCGATAGGGGTCATCTGCTGTGCATGTACAATCATCCTATGAAGTTTCAACATTCTGGGTCAAGTGGTTCTCTAGTTATTGATCGGAAATGGTTTTCCATGTTCAGGCCCCTGTGACCTTGACCTTTGATGGAGTGACCCCAAAATCAATAGGGGTCATCTACTCTTCATGGCCAATCATCCTATGAAGTTTCAACATTCTGGGTCAAGTGGTTCTCTAGTTATTGATCGGAAATGGTTTTCAATGTTCAGGCCCCTGTGACCTTGACCTTTGACGGAGTGACCCCAAAATCAATAGGGGTCATCTACTCTTCATGATCAATCATCCTATGAAGTTTCAACATTCTTGGTGAAGTGGTTCTCTAGTTATTGATCGGAAATGGTTTTCAATGTTCAGGCCCCTGTGACCTTGACCTTTGACGGAGTGACCCCAAAAACAATAGGGGTCGTCTACTCCAGCAGCCCTACAACCCTATGAAGTTTGAAGGTTCTAGGTCAAATGGTTCTCCAGTTATTGCTCGGAAATGAAGTGTGACGTACGGACGGACGGACGGACGGAAGGACGGACGGACGGACAGGGCAAAAACAATATGTCTCCTGGGGGAGACATAATAACAACAATAGAGAATGTCATATTGTACCATAATCAGAGCGTTTTTTTTTTTGTTTTTTGTTTTGTTTTTGGTCTGACATGAATATTTTCACAAATATGATGATGAATATGATGAATATTTTCACAAATATGATGACTTTTATTTCTACACTGAAAATTGAAGCAATTGCATGTCTTGTAAAGGTCAAGTTATCGACGCATAATCACACTGAAATCGGAGCATCGCAAATAATCGAAGAATATTTTTTGTAGTTTGCATGGCACATATTTTCATTTTAATGCATCAAAGTCTGGCAATTTTCTGCAAAAATAGATAGCATTTCATTTTCGATTTTCACATGTCAAAATAAAAGGTAAAGCGGTTTACAACCAAAAGTGTCAGAGTTAACGCCCTTTTCTCAGAAATTTTATTTATGATTTTACAGGAAAGAGAAATGCAGTCAAATTATATCTGCATTGCATTTTGAACCTGTTCAAAATCCCAAACGTTTCGCCCATTTAAATTCAGTTTCTGTAAATGTCTCTAAAGTTGACGAAAGCTGAAAAGGTATACAAAATGAATGATTGATTATGTTGCTTTTGGCTAACTAGCAGCTGTAGGAGGATCGTCAATAAAAATCATGATTTTAACACACGAGGACCCGCGTTCGAATCTACATACCGCCCTATCGCGAGAGCTGTAGTTCTAAAAGTATAACTTCTAAACTTCTAATCTTGAGCATGCACATGCGCAACGGAAGGCGATGGTGCGGTAATAGTAACGCGACAGTACGATGGTGATAACACGACAGTACGATGGTGATAACGCGAGAGTACGATGGTGATAACGCGAGAGTACGATGATGATAACGTTACAGTACGATGGTAATAACGCGACAGTACGATTGTGATAACACGATAGTACGATGATAATGCGATAGTACGATAACGAAAATGCGATTTCACGATATTACGATTTTGAAAACGCGACAGTACGATGGTGAAAACACGATAGTATATCGCATTATCATCATCGTACTATCGTATTAACGCGTTTTCGTTATCATAGTATCGCGTTATCATCATCGTAGTATCGCGTTTTCGTTATTGTAGTTTCGTGATTTCGCGTTTACATCACCGTACTATCATGTTTCAGATCAACATATTCAAAGGCGATGACCCTAACGGAATTTCGTAGTTTATTGTATTTCGTGCAAGTTAATATTTTCGCTGCTATAATCTCAAGCTCGTTTATCTCTGTCCCTTTGAGTGCAAGTTTTATCCAGGTTTGAAGTACATGACCCTCCACAGGTATCCCTCCACAGGTATCCCTCCACAGGTATTTTATATTGAAAGAAGGAAAATACGGATATTAAACACTTTTCAGTGTATTTCGATTTCACTGTTATCCGTCTGCGTACTTGACAATTTTATTAGTATGCGTGTTAGCTTTCTAAAATAAGTTTAAAATGTATATGTCGCGGGGCTCGTGTTTCAATGGTAACGCATTTTCTCTTATTTTTAAACAACTATGTATGATAACGGATTTTATTAATGCTATTAATGCTTCAGTGTCATTCTGTTAATAACCAACATGGACTATAATGGTAATATTATTAGCAGAATACTCAACACTTTACATGGTACCCTATTTATCTTAAAGCCCTGCTCCGCGGCTATTCAAATTCTATTGTGTGTATGCAACCCATGATTCAGTAGGTAACAGTTAACGGCCACGCGCCACACTTTGGCACGCAAAACCACAGGTATTTTATATAGAATTTTATATGAAATAGACTCTACTTTGACAGGCGTCACTGTTCATAGTCAAGATTTTCATGCTTTTTCAGTGACAATTTAAGGTCAAAAGGTTGGAGTGGAGCAGGTCTTTAACGTTTAAAGTAATCATGGCAACAGAGACATTAAAAACATCTTATATCTTGCTTTTTATCGTAATTTATTTGAAAAAGATTAAATAAAATTACTTTACGAGTTTAATGTAGCTTCAAAATATTCAAAATATTTTATTTCTACAGTAAGTAATATGTTTGTGTTATTTGCATTTATTTAAATAAATTTCAAAGCTTAAAAAACTTACAGCAGTACTACTCATCTGAAATTTTTATGGAAAAACAAGCAAATTCGATGAATTGGTATCCCCCGCCGAACGGGTTTGTGGTCAGGAATGGCAAAAAGATATATCCGGCAAAAAGTTAAGGATGTTTAAATAAGAAGCAAATAATTTCATTAGTCAAAATCAAATTAACAGAAAACAAATGTTTAATTAAAGAGTATATAATAAATGTATGATACTTTGATCCTGACTAAAGAATTTATTTTGAATCGGATATGCTTACTGTAATAAGCTTAGCTTTTAAAATTAAATGCAGTTAATTGAAATGTGAGCTTGAAGTTTAACTGGAACGAAATATTGTCTTTGAGTGGTTTGGCACCAGGTGTTGCTGTTTAACATGTACATTTGAACTTAAAAGAACAGATGTTCTTAAGAGAACACAGGTAAAATATCTTGAACATGTCTGAGGGCAAGGTTTGTGCAGTCACAACTTAACATTAAAAAAAAAAAAATGGAAATATATATATGTATAATTATATAGATATATGTATATTTTTATTTTTTTATGGGGAGGGGGTGCAGGGGAACGGGAGAGGAAACAAAATAATTTCACATGCTGATTATAAATATTGATTGAAAATTAAAATTGAAAAAAAAAAGGGTAAAAGGGTGAAGTTGGGGGTGGGGGGGGGGGGGCAGAGGATGCATGATCAGTGGTGGGCATGACTGGGTGGAGAAGTGAGGTGGGGGAATGGTACAACTTGGAAGGTTTGAAAAAAATCTAAAAACAATAAGAAATGAAAAAAAAAAAAATATTTTTTTGTGGGGAGGGGGGTTGGGAGGGGGAGGGGGTGTGACCAAGGCAAGTGGGTGACCAGGTGTGGGTGCGCAACTTCACATGTTTATAATGAATGTTCACAGAAAAGAATGAAAGAAATTTACTGAAATTCTGCCAAATGGTAAGTTTGTTATGTACAAATATGTGGATTTTTAGACAATTAAGGGCAATACCTCTGAAGTTACAAAAGAAATCCGTACAAAATTGTCTGTGCACAACCACATTATAGTGCTCTAAATTCTGTTAAAGTTCCATAGTTCTAGGTCAAATATATCAAAAGTTATGATGCAGAAATTGCCATATCTATAGATCTATAGTACCCTATATAGTTAACACTAGAAACTTCTAAGGGCCATAACTCTGGTGTTACTTGGGCAATCTGTCTGAAACTTGATGGGCCCAATAACTTCTTAGTGACGAACATGTATATGAAGTTTGTCGGGGGATAGGGGGTAGGTGTGTGATCAAGGTAAGGGGGTGACCAGGTGTGGGTACACAACTTCACATGTTTACAATAAATGTTCATGGAAAAGAATGAAAGAAATTTAATGAAATTCTACCAAATGGTAAGTTTGTTATGTACAAATATGTGGATTTTTATACAATTAAAGGGCAATAACTCTTAATTTACAAATAAATTCGAATAAAATTGTGTGTACACAACCACATTATGGTGATCTAAATTCTGATTAAGTTTCATATTTGTAGGTCAAATATATCAAAAGTTATGATGCAGAAATTGCCATATTTATAGTACCCTATATAGTTAACACTAGAAACTTCTAAGGGCCATAACTCTGGTGTTACTTGGGCAATCTAACTGAAACTCGACGGGCCGCAAGAACTCATAGTGGTGAACATGTATATGAAATTTGAAATAATTATTCCCAACCATTTCCTAGATATGGCTCCGGACGGACGGACGGACGGACAACGCCAAAACTATATCCCTCCGACTTTCGTCGGGGGATAATAATTGTGCTCGCAATTATTATTCTCATGGCTAATGCTGAAATACAGATAAAAAGTTGAATTTTACATTTAGATATACAGGTTACGCGATTCGTTTCCATGGTAACATTAATTTAATTCAAGTAATCACTATTTTCTACTGAACAATTTTAGAGCATAGTTTATAATATAATATACCAAATTATCAATAGAAATGGAATAAAGGTATTACAAATCAAATGTCCCCAATTTGTATTTGAAAATGGCCGTAATAAGTAACCTTTCACTTAGCTATATTCCCAATAACATCAGTTTCCATCAGTTACCATCATCCATTTTCTTACATTCCTCATAACATTTCAATACAACCACACAAGAGCCGCAAAATATTGATCATTATTATATACCTATATAAATTCTGTAAAAGATCGGCTTGTATTTCACAATTAAATATGGAAAGGCAGAAAAAATCCGTATTTTACCTTTTAAATTCCGTATTGTACCATCCGTATTGTATGCTGCCGGACAACTTTCATTAATATGCATGACCTGACACAGTTCTTTAAATAGCGCACATAAAATCTTACCTTAGTTCCATTTTAATATCGATAATAATTGTGGTGGCACATTTCTGCATACCAGGTAAGTTACGCGAAAATGTATGAGTTTTCACGTAAAAAAGAAAAGTTTTCGCGAAAACATAAAAGCTTGTCACTAAAAGAACTGCTAATATTATGTGGAAAAAATGCGTTAGGTAGCAGGGTACACTTAGATTCGAAAATTTTGGGCACGGCCAGGCTTACATGTAGCGGGTCGCAATATTGCACTTCCCTGATAAGCAGAATTAGGGTGGCCATTTTATAAATTGCGTGCATGTTTTGTGCCTTTAATTAATGGCAAGATCAGGACTCTCATACAAGAATACAGAAAGTTAACAAAACGAAAGTTTTACACAATCCATTTAAAATAGCATGCCAAAATCATCGATTTTGCACTTTTTGAACAGCCTGCAATGATCCCGCTGCAGGAACAATGCCCAATTTTATTGCATTTCTCAATTTAATAGTCCCTACTGAACTTCAAGATATAAACGGAATGGGGGCCCATCCAGCTCGTTTTTCATAAAATAGCGAAAAAGTTTCTGAGTATCAATCAACAAGCACGGAACCCTTCCGTGATTTGAATTTCCCGCGCCAAGGTGACTCACCGATTCATACAAAGCTAGCAGCAGTTAGTTTTACAACAAAAATCAGAATTTTACATGTATCGGCTGTTTAAATTTTCTAAAGAATTAACAATCATTATCTCTCACCTTAATTTACAGACATCCAAAATCACGAAGTTCTAATTATAACAAATATTGACGGGGGCCAAAATTTGAAAGTGTACCCTGCTACCTTAGTGCCCACTTCTACATAAGAAAACCAGATACATTTCGCGAAAATTCATGAAAAACGGTAAAGTTTTCGTAAAAATAAAATGTTTTCGTATGCAGAAATATGCCACCATACGATAAACATTGAAGATTTCGTAACAAAACAACAAACAAAAAGGTAGAGGTATATAATAAAAGGGTCATTATAACAGTAGCTAGATCTGGGATGCTGTATTCCGCTCGAGCGGTTTTTTGCCAGATCGGATCTCACGAAGCGTGCACGCGAAAGACTCATAAACATATTTTAGCAAATAACTGTTGTTTAAAAATAGATGAAATAAAAATAAATGCTCAGAATTACGTACTTTTCAGATAAAAGCTATTAATTTTGCGCGGTAACTAACACATAACGAAGGCAGCACTGTTTTGTAGCGTTTTCTGCGTTGATTTATATAGGGGAAAACGTTGAAAATCTTCTTGTCCAAAACCACAGAGCGTAGGGCTTTGATATTTGGTATGAAGCATCATCTAATGGTCCTCTACCAAGATGATTCAAATTATTTCCCTGGGGTCTAATATGGCCCCGCCCCGGGGGTCACATGGTTTATATAGACTTATATAGGGAAAAACGTTTAAAAACCTCTTGTTCAAAACCACAGGGCCTAGGGCTTTGATATTTTGTATGGGACATCATCTAGTGGTCTTCTACTAAGATTGTTCAAATTATCCCCCTAGGGTCAAATATGGCCCCGTCCCGGGGTCACATGGTTTACATAGACTTATATAGGGAAAAACTTTGAAAATCTTCTTGTCCAAACCACAAAGCCTAGGGCTTTGATATTTGGTATGAAGCATCATCTAATGGTCCTCTACCAAGATGATTCAAATTATTTCCCTGGGGTCTAATATGGCCCCGCCCCGGGGGTCACATGGTTTATATAGACTTATATAGGGAAAAACGTTTAAAAACCTCTTGTTCAAAACCACAGGGCCTAGGGCTTTGATATTTTGTATGTGACATCATCTAGTGGTCTTCTACTAAGATTGTTCAAATTATCCCCCTAGGGTCAAATATGGCCCCGTCCCGGGGTCACATGGTTTACATAGACTTATATAGGGAAACACTTTGAAAATCTTCTTGTCCAAACCACAAAGCCTAGGGCTTTGGCATTTGTAATGTAGCGTCATCTAGTGGTTCTCTACCAAGTTTGTTCAAATTATCCCCCTAGGGTCAAATATGGCCCCGCCCTGAGGGTCACATGGTTCATATAGACTTATATAGGGAAAAACTTTGAAAATCTTCTTGTCAATAACCTACAACATTCAAATTTGGACAACATGTATGGTTTTGAGTGGCAAGATGAACCTTGACATGAGTTGACCTTGATTTTGCCCTAGTGACCTACTTTCACATTTCTGTAGCTACAGCCTTCAAATTTGGACCACATGCATAGTTTTGTGCACAGAAAAAAACTTTGACCTTGACATTGACCTAGTGACCTACTTTCACATTTTTGAATGTACAGGCTTCAAATTTGGACCACATGCATAGTTTCGTGTTCCGAAATGAAAATTGACCTTGATTTTGACCTAGTGACCTACTTTCACATTTCTCAAGCTACAGCCTTCAAATTTGGATACATGCATAGTTTTTTGTACCGAAACAAACTTTGACCTTTACATTGACCTACTTTCATATTTTTGAAGGTACAGACTTCAAATGTGGACCACATGCATAGTTCTGTGTTCCGAAATAAAATTTGACCTTGATTTTGACCTAGTGACCTACTTTCACATTTCTCGAGCTACAGCCTTCAAATTTGGACCACTTGCATAGTTTTGTGTACCGAAATGAACTTTGACCTTAAGATTGACCTAGTGACCTACTTTCACATTTCTGTAGCTACAGGCTTCAAATTTAGACCACTTGCATAGGATTGTGTACCGAAACAAACTTTGACCTTGACATTGACCTAGTGACCTACTTTCACACTTTTGAAGGTACAGGCTTTAAATTTGGACCACATGCATAGATTTGTGTTCTGAAGTGTAATTTGACCTTGATTTTGACCTAGTGACCTACTTTCATATTTCTCAAGCTACAGCCTTCAAATTTGGACCACTTGCATAGTTTTGTGTACCGAAATAAACTTTGACCTTAAGATTGACCTAGTGACCTACTTTCAAATTTCTCAAACTATAGCCTTCAAACCTGATGCACATGCATAGTTTTGTGTACAAAGAACTTTGTCCTTGAAATTGATCTAGTGACCTACTTTCACATTTCTCAAGCTACAGCTTTCGATTTTGGACCACATGCACAGTGTTGTGTACGGAAATGAAATTTGACCTTGAGCTAGTCAATAAGTCTTGAAATTTGGAACACTCAAAAATGGCACATTGGTGGGCGCCAGGATCACTCTGTGTTTGTTTTTAAACACAGTCTTGAAATTTGGATGGCATGTACAGTTTTGCACACCAATCTTAAAACTTACTTTCAGTGACCATCGATGTTAAAACTGACTTTCAGTGACCATGAATATGACCTACTGGCCTACGGACGTGCAGACTGATCTTGGTCTGCTCTGGTCGCAAAGGCAGAATTTTCGTTTCGATATTTTTATTTCATAGTTAACGTACTCGCACTCCTCAACGCACACGATTGTTACTATAGATGTCCATTACCTGCTAATTGTTCACTCTTAAAGTATCCATTATTTTAAGAATGGACAGTTACACAGGTATAGCAAAATAAACGTGTGTATAGAGCAGTATCGGTACAATAACCTATATAATGGACAAAACTAACAAAGGATTGTTCTAAACATTTCCTCGATTTATTTCTATGAAACAAATGTTTACTTTTCTATAGGTATCTACTTCAATATATATTCTGTCAGTCTCATCGATGATTAGGGTATACCCGCCCGCTTAGCTCAGTATGGAGAGCGTTGGTCAACGGATCGCGGGGTCGCGAGTTCGATCCCCGGGCGGGGCGTATGCTCTCCGTGACGATTTGATAAAAGACAGTGTCTTAAATAATTCGTCCTCCAGCTCTGATAATTCATGTGGGGAAGTTGGAAGATACTTGCGGCGGACAGGTTTAAACTGGACAGAATCCAGGAACACTGGTTAGGTTAACTGCCCGCCGTTACATGACTGAAATACTGTTAAAAACGGCGTTAAATCCAAAACAAACAAATGATTAGGGTATGTCATAATGCCCATAATGACTATTCCTTACTTTAACATAAAAAATAAAGGGGGGTAATTTGTCATAAATTCAGTCAATATGTATCTAAACTGATTGTCCAAGTCCATGTGATGAAATTTCAAATGATCAGTATCTTCGTTTGTTACGGAGATATACCCATTTTAATTTGAAACAAAGGGAGGTAATTTGACATAAAATCAGTCCATAGAACGCCTATAGCCGCATTGTGGCCCCAGGGAGTTAAAAGGGGGATAATTCATGACATATTGGTACAAGAGTTATGTTCCTTGTGTCATATGATGTGAGCGATGCGGAACAACCGTTTTAAGCTTTAATCAAATACATACAGTAATAACTGAGACAAAATGGAAGTGCACCAATACTTTAAGGCATCGCCACAGTCACAACTCAGTAGCAGTTCATATTTTCAGGCCGAGTATTTTTCTCTTGAAAATTGCACTAAAGCCTTAACAGTTGGTCAATGTTTGTTTGTTTGTTTTGGGATTAACGTCGTTTTTGAACGGCGGGCAGTTAACCTAACTAGTGTTCCTGGATTCTGTACCAGTACAAACCTGTTCTCCGCAAGTAACTGCCAACTTCTCCACATGAATCAGAGGTGTAGGACTTATGATTTCAGACACAATGTCGTTTATCAAATAGTCATGGAGAACAATTACGCCCCGCCCGAGGATCGAACTTACGACCCCGCGATCTGTAGACCAACGCTCTACCTACTGAGCTAAGCGGGCGGGCTTAACAGTTGGTCAATTATCATCAACATAGAAGCATATGATGTATAGTACATACGCCGCTTGTAAAATGTTCGAGTCACGTTTAGACCGAAAGTTTACCTCAAAATATTGAAATCTTACACTCAGTCAAACTCCATTACAATGCATATTGCAAAGATAAAATTTAGTTCTTTTTGAAGTACAATATGTATACTACAAAATCTTACGGAATTTTTGTCGAAATTTTTCCTGGTTATTGCATTAGACACAAAAAGACAACCCCATGTAAATTTAATTTAAAATGTTGTTTGAACATGCATTACTGACCACAGCCAGCCAGGTAAACCAGTACACATCGTTTGTTCATCGCAACACTACACTAAATATATTGATTTATATGTATATAGAAACAGTCGACCTATAATATCACATGTTTATATACCTGTAAATTATGTGTGAACAGATAAAACAAATTTGATAAATTCAGTAGCCAGGTAAAATTTCAAAATAAATTCCCCTTTTCCTGGTTATTGCATTAGACACAAAAAGACAACCCCATGTAAATTTAATTTAAAATGTTGTTTGAACATGCATTACTGACCACAGCCAGCCAGGTAAACCAGTACACATCGTTTGTTCATCGCAACACTACACTAAATATATTGATTTATATGTATATAGAAACAGTCGACCTATAATATCACATGTTTATATACCTGTAAATTATGTGTGAACAGATAAAACAAATTTGATAAATTCAGTAGCCAGGTAAAATTTCAAAATAAATTCCCCAAGACTTTTTGGCCAGAGAAAAATATCGAATAAAGGCATTATACAGGTAGTGAAATGCACATCCTTTTACTTGCATATGTTCACATAGATATGTAGAACATAATTATGACAAAATTATTGACTTTATTGTTACTTCTTAGTCATCTTTAATTTTTACGAAAATTTGCATGTAAAATTTTGAGTAAAATGGCCGCCACTGTGGCGATGCCTTAACCTGAAATTCTAATTAAAAGGAGGGATAATTCATGAAATATTGGTGTAAGAGTTATAGCCCTTGTGCCGTATGATGTGGGTGATGATGAGAAATAACTGTTTTAAGCTTGAAACAAATCCATCAAGTAATTACAGAGATAAAGAGAAAGTGCATCAAAACTTTAACCAAGGTCGGGACGCGGAAAGACGCCGACGCCGACACCGGGTCGAGTAGGACAGCCCTCCATACTTCGTGTAGTCGAAATTAAGTGACCCCGGGGTGGGGCTTTAAATGGAACCTGGGTCATGATTTATACAACCTTAGTAAAGGACCACTAGACAATGCCACATGTAAAATATCTAAGCTCTGCGCCTCTCGGTTTCAGAGAAGAACATCTTTCATGTTTTTCCTATAGAATTCTGGCTAGACCAATATTTACTCTGGGATCATAACTTGAACAATCTTTGTAAAAGTCCACTAGTCAATGCCTCATACAAAATATCTAAGCTCTAGGTCTTCAGATTTCAGAGAAGAAGAGTTTTGAAATTCACAATATAGTCATACAGGGAAAATAAGCCCCGTCCCTTTGCGGCCATGTTTTTAAGAAACAGAATGCTTAAGCAATTTTGGTGGAAAGTTACCTAGAGATCATTTCTACAAAATATTTTTGAAATCGAGCTAACAGTCTTTGAGAAGAAGACTTTTGAAGATTTTCCTTTCGGTTGCCACGGCAACAACAGTTCTGAATGGATTTTAATTATTTCGGCAATTTTGAAAGGGGGCCACCCAAGGATCATTTTTGAGAAGTTTGGTGTAAATCTGCCAATTGGGTTTGAAGGAGAAGATTTTTGAAATTTACAATATAGTCATATAGGAAAAATAAGCCCCGCCCCAAGGCAGCCATGTTTTTTTAACGAAATAAAACGGCATAAACATTTGGTAGAGGGTCACATAGAGATCATTTCTACAAATCCGGCTAACAGTTTCTGAGAAGATTTTTGAATATTTTCCTTTCGATTGCTATGGCAAACACAGTTCTGAATGAATTTTATTTCTTTGGGCAATTTTGAAACGAGGCCTTTCAAGAAACATTCTTGTGATGTTTGATGTAAATCAGCCTAGTTGTAGCAATAACCACAGGAAAGATAATTCTTGCAAACACCTGTTTCACGATTTCCAAAAAATGTGACCACAAAAAAAGATTAAATGCTCGCATTCGCTTTCTAAATCTACCTTATTGTGTTGCATAGAAGGTATCTTAAATACTGTGCGACTTTTATGACTGGAAAGTGTGCAGATTGGAATTACAAATTGAAAGTACCATGTATTTGAATGGGGCCAAAATTTAGAGTCCAGAAACATAATTTTTGTTCTGTAAAAATAATCAACAAACAAGAGGGTCATGATGACCCTATATCGCTCACCTGTTAACCTTGGCCTTGAAATCATCAAGCTAAACATTCTGACCAAGTTCCATGAACATAGGGTAATAAATATGGCCTCTACAGTGTTAACAAGCTTTTCCTTTGATTTGAGTGGTGACCTGGTTTTTGACCCCACATAAACCAGTTTTAAACTTGGCCTAGGAATCATCAAGATATTAACATTGTTACCAAGTTTCATGAAGATAGGGTCATAAGTGTGGCCTCAAGTGTGTTAACAAGCTTTTCCTATAATTTGACCGGGTGACCTAGTTTTTGACCCCACATAATCCAGTTTCAAACTTGGCATAGGAATCATGAAGATAAACATTTTGACCAAGTTTTATAAAGACAAGATTAAAAATGTTGCCTCTAGGGTGTTAACAAGCTTTTCCTTCGATTTGACCAGATGACCTAGTTTTTTATCCCACATGACCCAGCTTCGAACTAGAAATCATCAAGACAAGCAACCTGTACAAGTTTGTATCAAATCAAAGCATAAATGAAACCTTTATATGGCTGAAATGGCTAAAATAGAAAATTTTATCCCTTTCAGGGGCAGTAACTCTAGAACCCACAAAGGAATCTAGCTAGTTTTCGAAAGAAACCGAGATTTTTTATGACTTAAGTTGTGTGTAAGTGTGGTTAAAATCAAATGTAAAATTTCACCTCTATCGTGTTCACAAGGTAAATATTATTAAATTTTGGCTATTTCAGGGGTCAATCAGGGGCTGTAAGTCCGGAACCTATGAATGGATCTGATTGACACATCATGGAATCCAAGATCTATTGTTGTTAAAGATATTTTGCAATTTTGTCAGTTTGTATCAAATCAAACCATAAATGAAGTCTCTATATGGCTGCAAACGCTAAAATAGCAAAGTTTTGTCCTTTAAGGGGTCGTAACTCTAGAACCCATGATGGAATCGGGCCAGGTTTTAAAAAAAGAACCGAGATATTATGCCAATACAATCTGTTGCAAATTTGATTGAAATCAATTGCAAAATGTGGTCTCTATCGTGTTCACAAGAAATAGTGGACGGACGGACGCCGACGGACGCCGAAGGACGACGGACGAAGGGCGACCACAAAAGCTCACATTGTCACTATGGGACAGATGAGCTAAAACGTGGTGGTTGAATCTACTAGTTGTTTTGAAGAAGAAGATGATTTTAGAAAATGTTGACGGACGGACGACGGACGACGAACGACGGACAACGCAAAACAGACGCCGGACATCAAGCGGTCACAAAAGCTCACCTTGAGCCTTTGGCTCAGGTGAGCTAAAATGAGTTCCAAAAGCAGAAATGAAAAGAAACTGAATTAAATTTTATTTTCATAACTTAATACCTAATGAGAAAATAAAAAAAAAAATTGCATATCTGTTTCATTGTTTGATTAACAAGAGCTGTCGGATGACAGCACGCTCGACTATTCGAAGAACTGATTGAAGAATGGGCTCAAACTATTACCACAGATATTCAGACAAAAGAAAAAAAATAGACAAACAATGTTCTTGTATTTGTGGATTTCGATAAGTCTTGCACTAAATGGCAATGTGTGAACCAATTTCAAAGTCCAAAAAGGGCCATAATTCAGCCAAAATAGTTGTCAGAGTTATGTACTCTTGCCTACAGATTGAAATCATGATGATAAACAAGTGTTCAAAGTTTAAAAGCAATATGTCAAATAGCTTTGACAAAACATGGACTTGTATAAAACAGAACAAATTTCCAAGTCCAAAAAGGGCCATAATTCAGCGAAAATAGACGACAGAGTTATGTACTCTTTCCTACAGATAGAGACTATTATACTGAACAGGTGATAAAAGTTTCAAAGCCATATGTCAAACACTTTACACAAAATATTAACTGGTACGAAAAACTTAACCCAGATTTCTAAGTCAAAAGGGGCCATAATTCAGCCAAAATCCTTGATGCAGTTATGTACTCTTGCCTATAACTGGACATGGTGATGGTAAACAAGTGTTGAAAGTTTCAAAGCTTTATCTCAAAAGACTTTGTCAAAATATGAACTGGTACGAAAAACTTAACCCAGATTTCTAAGTCAAAAAGGGCCATAATTCAGCCAAAATCCTTGATGGAGTTATGTTTTCTTGCCTATAACTGAACATGGTGATGGTAAACAAGTGTTGAAAGTTTCCAAGCTTTATCTAAAAAGACTTTGTCAAAATATGAACTGGTACGAAAAACTTAACAGAGATTTTAAAGTCGAAAGGGGCCATAATTCAGCCAAAATATTTGATAGAGTTATGTTCTCTTGCCTATAACTGGACATGGTGATGGTAAGCAAGTGTTGAAAGTTTCAAAGCTTTATCTCAAAAGACTTCGTCAAAATATGAACTGGTACGAAAAACTTAACCATGATTTCTAAGTCAAAAGGGGCCATAATTCAGCCAAAATTCTTGATGGAGTTATGTGCTCTTGCCTATAACTGGTCATGGTGATGGTAAACAAGTGTTGAAAGTTTCAAAGCTTTATCTCAAAAGACTCTGTCAAAATGTGGACTGGTACGAAAAACTTAACCAAGGTGTGACGTCGACGCCGACGCCGTGGTGAGTAGGATAGCTCTACTTATTCTTCGAATAGTCGAGCTAAAAATGCTGAGTAAAATTTGAAAAATATATACATACATTTTACAATGTCTTCACCTGTTCACCTGGACCCGTCTTTGAAACAAATTACTCGATATAAAATAAAGCTGCAAATTCAGCACGAAAAAAACGTGGACAGTTATTCATGCGCATATCATAAGGCCAAGTTAAATTTTAGTGTTGTAAATGTATTTCAAAACATGCAAATATAACAAAACAAGGCCTATTTAAAACTTTTCCATGAATCAGCACTGAATATCATTAATGTTTAAAACTCTTTTAATTGCAATATATCTTTATATGCAATGTAACTCTAACTCCGTTTGACTTGTTTTTAGTTTAGTAGAGAGACACAAATCAATAAATTGTATTTGCCTTAAAGAGGAAAATATTAGAGAAATTATACAATATTACGACAATCTTGACTTTTTCGTGAGGACCATGTTTTAAGTCAGAGAAAAACCTCAAACTATCCATTATGTAAAAGAATGGACAATTTCGGCGCCTTGCGCCTGGATTTGTCCACTGGCACCAGAACAGAAAGAAAATGCCTCTGTACATGTTATACCACCCCCCCCCCCCCCCCCCCCCCAGGTATTCTATAAGAACCATGGTCATGAAGGGGAAAATATACTAACCCGTTTCAATCGCGCATTTCATACATAAAACACGCAGTTCGGTAAATGTGTACTATGGATTTCAAACAGTGGTAATTTATCTTCCATTGTGTACCGGTCACATTTCTTCAATACATTTTATCTTAGAAAAACAACGCGTAGTTTATAGTTATTTCAACGTTACACAAAAAACTTGCTTGAACTTCCCTGGTGAAGTTCCGTTCTAGATTACAAAACCATTCTGATTGGCTAATGTGAAAATGTTTGTCAATCGTCGTTTTACTACACGTGTTGGCAAAAATGTGAAAATGCAGCATATATGTGCAAAGTGAATAAAACAAACAGAACAGATGCAGACCAATGTACGATTTCAAATTAAAGATCATAAGATACAAGATGAATTTCATTCATCATTTCGAGTTTTATTGTAAAAATGTGATTTTTTTAAATTCTGTTTTTGTTTGTTTACATTTCACCGAACATGTGCACACTGCCGTGACCTCTAGACCGGATGTTCATTAGGGAAGGTCAAGCAAGTTTTTTCTGTAACGTTGACGAAAGCATAAAATATGTTTATAATCTCAGCGATATGGAATATTGAGACAATGTGACTGGTGCACGATGGAAGATAAATTATCGCTTGTTCAATATACTAGGTACCCATTCACTGAACTGCGCGTTTAAGTTGAGAAATTTACGATTGAAACGGGTTAGTATATTTTCCCCTTCGTGACCATGGTTCTTATAGAATACCTAGGGGTAGGTTATAACATGTACAGAGGCATTTTCTTTCTGGTCTGGCGCCAGTGGATTTGTCCATTCTTTCTCATACTGGACATTTTTCGGCTTCTTTCCTTTACTGAGTACAATACTGAATTCTAGTGGACGGGTATACAGCAGTAATAATCTATATTTCGACGAGGCGAATACCGAGTCCAAATGTGGGTTATTCCTGCTGTGTACGAGTCCAATAGAATTCGGTATTGTACTCCACACTGTTATATTACCTCTTTATTTCACACCATAAAAAAGATAAATGTAAAAACAAAAATTCACGCATTTTAACTCACAATCAACTACACACATTTGTTTAATAAGTTCTTCTCTGATAACACTTAGATCTATGATATTTATTCCCAGTGCCAAAAAATTCGAAAACAACTTTTAATGAAATCTTGGACCGAAACCAAAATTATTGGATAGGAAACGTTCTAACTAAAGAGCTGAGTGCATACACTTACATGTTTTGTTCAAAAATAAGAAAGTTATCGCATTTTTTAAATTTTTTTACTGCTACCGCTATATACAAGGGAAGTAATTCAAAATGTCTCCTTGAAAGGAATCGGAAGAGTTGTCCCGTCCAATATGAAAAAATATGGATTTTTGGGACTGGAGTCCAGTCTGTTTGGTTAAATGGTAAGTTCATTTCTGACACAAAAATTTAAACTGTCACTGTTTTTTCATACTGCTCACCAGATATAAATATGTGTCCAATTTTCACAAAACTCACAGCTGATAGCTATACTAAGACTAATTAATCCTTTGTCACAAATTACACAAGGGTTTCTCGGTTGTCCCCCTTTCGTCTTGGTATGAACGTTGTCGCAGTCTTTATCAAATACGATACTCAGTCCCGGATGTGGATGTACATCACCACTTGCCAAACAAACATCTTGAAATCACTTTTACGTACCACATTTGTAAAATGGTAATTGCTTGCTCGTCTGGTATACGAAATGACTGTTGCTCAAAATGACAGAAAAAATATTTCACCTTGGTTAAAATCTGTACGGGTCAAACGTTGTTGTTGATGATAGATTCTGCTTTCTTTAAAATTAAAGTTAAAACAAATGTTGTAAATAAATCGCGAACTGTGGCCATTTTGACCCTTGACCCTTATATTAACATTGTTAACCTTGCTCCAAAATAATATTAAAGATAGCATTACATGAGTGTGTTTACCATTATGAAAACATGCTTGAGGTCCAAATTTTTTCATACCAGTGTAGTAAAGGAACAAGCACACGATCATATCCATTTATCTGCAAACTTTTCTGCAGTCATATAGAATCTAATGTAGAATCTGAAATTTTGGAAATCAGGGTTTCATCAAATTTTACATAGAAATAATTTTGATCGGATCGTGCAGAACTAACTTAAAATAAAATTACACATCACACATTCTCACTAATTAACACAAAAATAGTAGAGAATATAGTTAAAAGGTAAAAATAATCTTGTAGCAAATTATAACAAATAAACGAAGAAGTACAATAAACGGCATGACTTTTTATACAGCAATATCTTCTAACAGAAGCGCATTTACATGAAGCGCGGGAATGTACTAAGTAAGCAGAAACAATATCAAGGCGCACACAGCTGTACAGAGTTCAGCGTTTAGTTTCATCTGTAGCGTAACGTAAATATAATTTCGCGGAATAATTTCACGAGGGCACAACCCGAGTGAATTATGCTGGCGACATATAATCGATTTTGAATGTATTCATTTAAGTAAAACACGATTTTGCTATACATCATTTCGATTCTAATATGCCCTTAATTAATCTAAAACGGTAGATAAAACAAGTGAATGAAGTATTGCCATGCAATACAAAGTCCCCTACTGGAAGGCACCTAATTTTCTCTACTGCAGTATAACATAATGAACTGATATCTGTCAATGATGTATAAACAATATTGTACTACATATACAATATGTTATAACAACACACTTGGATTAAAATGTGCATATATAAAAACCCACAGTTGTTTTCATATTGATTTTTTTTGGCTGATTATAAAAATGTTATCATGTAAGTTATTTATAGTAACAACAAAGGGAAATTAATCTTTTTTTAAAAAAAAAAAAATATATATATATATATATATATATATATATAATATAAGTCCACAAGAAACTCTTTACCAGGTAGAGATAGGTCAAAATACACCTAAAAATTGTATGTAACATGCATGCTGTACCACAGAAAAGTGGTCTCGATTATTCTCTACCACCAGTAATAAAAAAGTTACAATAAAATCTATTTATAGTAATAACAAAGGGACGTAATTCTAAAAACAAGGGTGCCTCATGGTGATGAACATTTGGTCCAAGTTACATCAAAATCCCTCCATGCATGAAGAAGAAATATTCCGTACAAAGTCATTCTTGAATTTGACCTTTGACCTCTAAATATGACCTTGGCCTTAGACCTAGGGACCTGGTTCTTGCGCATGACATGTTGTCTCATCCAGGGGAATATTTGTGCCAACTGATATCTAAATCCTGCTTTGCATGACAAAGTTATAGACTGGACAGGAAAAAAATCCTCTTGACCTTTGATCTCAAAGTGTGACCTTGACCTTTAAGCTAGGGTACTGGGTGTTACGCATGACACGTTGTCTCATCATGGGAAACATTTGTGCCAAGTAATATTAAAATCCCTTCATGGATGGCAGAGTTATGGACGGGACAGGAAAAAAACTCTGTTGTCCTTTGACCCCCAATTGAGACCTTGACCTTTGAGCTAGGGGTCCAGGATTTGCGCACGACACGTCGTCTCATCATGGGGAACACTTGTGCTAAGTGATATTAAAATCCCTTAATGAATGTCAGAGTTATGGACCGGACACGAAACAGACCCTGTTCATGCTATGTTAACATTTGACTGCTAAGTGTTACCTTGACCTTTGAGCTAGGGGTCTAAAAGTTGTGCATGACACATCGTCTTATTATGAGGTACATTTGTGCCAAGTAATATTAAAATCCCTTCATGGATGGAAGAGTTATGGACCGGACAGGAAAAAACCCTGTTGACCTTTGACCTCCAATTGTGACCTTGACCTTTGAGCTAGGGGTCCGGGATTTGCGCACGACATGTCGTCTCCTCATGGGGAACATTTGTGCCAAGTAATATTAAAATCTCTTCATGGATGGAAGAGTTATGGACCGGACAGGAAAAAAACCCTGTTGACCTTTGACCTCCAATTGTGACCTTGACCTTTGAGCTAGGGGTC
The DNA here is from genome assembly GCF_021730395.1 of Mercenaria mercenaria. Lineage (NCBI taxonomy): Eukaryota > Metazoa > Mollusca > Bivalvia > Venerida > Veneridae > Mercenaria > Mercenaria mercenaria. Next base: position 32,459 of record NW_026459578.1, read on the forward strand.
CGGGATTTGCGCATGACACATCATCTCATCATGGGGAACATTTGTGCCAAGTAATACTAAAATCCCTTCAAGGATGGGAGAGTTGTGGACCGGACAGGAAAAAAGCTCTGTTGACCTTTGACCTCCAATTGTGACCTTGACCTTTGAGCTAGGGGTCCGGGTTTTGCGCACGACACGTCGTCTTATCATGGGGAACATTTGTGCCAAGTAATATTAAAATCCCTTCATGGATGACAGAGTTATGGACCGGACACGAAATTGCGGACGGACGGACAGACGGACGGACGGAATGACGGAAAAGTGCATTCCTATAGTCCCCGAAACTGGTTTTCAACCGGTAGGGGACTAATAAAGTAGCGCTATTTCTTGGTCGCAACAAAAACATTGACGTCATCGCAGGTTAACGTGACGTCATTGTAAAGTAAGCGTGCTTTTACAGAAACAAGCATATTAGAATTTCATTTTTAAATCGATAACAAAATATATTTAAGGCACAAAGCGCAGCAATTAAAGTATTTGATTAATTACATCAATTACAGTAATTACATAAAAAATTAAGATACACGCATCTACTAGACCATTTGAAATGTATTTTAGATCAAATATGATATTATTTAAAGCATGAAAGTAATCTTACATTATAACAACGCAGGTGTAATACGAATGAGTTTTCTAACATCTGTGAATACATAGGAAATTCCTGTCCTTTATGCAAGAAATTAGTTACATGTTGTTCTGCTTGAATGCAAATCATACTGACAAAGCATATGTCAAATGACGACCTTCCAGTTTTGATAGGATTGGGGGTGGAGGGTGGAGGGGGGGGGGGGGGGGGGGGGGAAAGAATGATCCCATGTGGATTCTTAATGATCAATACTGGCAGTGTTCAAAAAGCTATCTATAAGTTCAACATCAAATGCATCTTTTTTCGGCTCGTTCCGCTTCGATTTGTATCTAACCAATTGTTTCAACGATACGTATTTAATACCATAACAGTAACCGAAATTGTTGGGATCATAAAACAAATCCCACTGATACTTTTGCCCAATGTCACTGAAATGATCCTCACCCCATGTACGCTTCTTTGAAATGGAATTATTTTTAAAAGCATGAGCTTGAATTGTAATTCCATGGGGGTTTCCAAGAACAGATTATCAATATCACTTAAGAATAAAAGGTCAACATCTGTTCGTTTACGCAAACCAAAAAAACCAAGCACTGTGCCTGAGTCAATCATGACATCATTTCTACCCACGTGTATACCTGGCAAGCAAAGTCTTTATCGGTGCAATAGATGAACGACGGGCAACTTCTTAACGGCTAAAACAAGATCAGATAGGGAAAGTTTGTCTCACATTTGGTCAAAAATGAAATGTGGAGAATCCTTTTAAAAAGGTGTTTGTTATATTGGGTCATATGTGAGACATAAAACTCCAAAGGGTTTTAGCTTGCGCATGAATATTAAAAAAGTTGCAGCTGTTCAATCCTCTCAAGGTAATTGACTACGGACACTACTATTAAAAGCATAACAGTGCTGTATTTTCAATGAATACAACAGAATTGCAAAAACTGTTGTACCCAAATGCACACACAAATATCTGTGAACACATTCAGTAATAAGTATCTGCTCTGTTCCAATGCAATATGTGATCCCATGACACAAGAAGAAGGATATTTAAAGCTTAACATTTACTCAATTTTTTTTCAAATTTTATTGCTTTTGCAATTCAACTGGGAAGAACCACTAAAAGACATAAATCACAAAACTTGAATAAGCTGACAAGAAAATACCGCTTTCTAGACTTCTCAAAATCTTAGTTTTAGAAATACGACAATTTCCGTTTGAGTGTCGAATTATCTACGGACGCTACGAAATATGTTATTTATATGCCAACTATGGCTTTGACTACATATGGTTTATTAATTAAAAGTATTAACTTTTTTGTATTCTTCAATGCACAAAGTTCTGTTAATAATGCTTTTCAAGAAAAATATTATATGTTTTGAAGTTTAAACATTGAAATTGATTTTTTTTTTGTTTTGTTTTGGGTTTAACGCCGTTTTTCAACAGTATTTCAGTCATATAACGGCGGGCAGTTAACCTAACCAGTGTTCCTGGATTCTGTACCAGTACAAACCTGTTCTCCGCAAGTAACTGCCAACTTCCCCACATGAATCAGAGGTGGAGGACTAATGATTTCAGACACAATGTCGTTAATCAAATAGTCACGGAGAACATACGCCCCGCCCGAGGATCGAACTCGCGATCCCGCGATCCGTAGACCAACGCTCTTACCTACTGAGCTAAGCGGGCGGACCATTGAAATTGAAGAAAAAACAATTTTAAGTACTACTTATGACAATTTCTTTTTGATTCTGATGTGCTTTTGGTTAAACTTACAACTTATTGACATGTAAATGCCCTTACTTGGACCTAGAGGTAATGTCTCAAACAAAATCTGAACCACAAAACAGTCAAATAACTATTAATAAATGTTCAAAACAACCGTCCGAAAGATCTACGGACACTACCGAAAACGTTATTGTTTGTATGTGTAGGTCGGCAGTACTTATAACAAGTGCTTTTGCCACTGTATTCATGAGTCACACAACATCAAGCTGTATAGAAGAAATGAATGGACTAGCGCCTAGAAAAGTGCTATTTAAATATTCCAGTTCAGATATTACCACAAAGTTGCAAGAAATGTATTAATTTTAATAGAAAACAAGAATAAAGTAAAATAAGGTGGCATATGTGCTTAGCCAGCACTACAGACACTTAAAGCACTACAGACACTATCTGTGCTAGAACAACCCAAGCATATATGACATTATACATTCATTGTGCAAATGTACTGGTGCCTTAACATGTTTTATTCAGCTGATAAACTCGACACTCTTATGTCACAAATTCTAAATGCAATCAGCTACCAGACACCAAAGACTTAGGAGATGACACAAACAAAAGATAATGGAATCTGTTTATTTCATAGATTTAAGCTTTTTATATTTATTTCAGCTGTAATGTATCAAGTACCATTTTTAAATTTCAGTTTCCATGTGTTGGGACAACTGCAGTGTGAAAAATTCTATCTATAATGTTTAGTTTCTCTTTGTGAAGAAAGTGCTTTTCTTTAATTTTAGTTTTCATTTGTATCAGGTAATAAAAGTTGAAATTTCTATCTATATTTTTTAGTTTTTCTGTTTATAGAAAGTGAAAGAACATGTAACATCCACCTGTTGATTTCAGCTGCTCTCAGCTGCTTTCTTAAAGATGCAGGTTCTAAATCTGTTCAAGATATCATTTTTCTTTGTATCCAGACAGAGGCTACTTTACCAAATGTAGTGCTGACTGAGGATGTATGCAACCTTACTTTTACTATATTTTTCTTTTCTATTAAAATTGATACCTATAAAATACATACGAATCGCTGCCTTAGGACTAGGGTAAATATCTTCTAGTAAATTAGGATATAAAATTTTGTTTCAAGCATGATACATCTTTAAATGTTTATTCAATGATGTAGATACATTTAAAAAAAAGTCTTTACAATAAATACAGACTTAATGGAACTGTTAATTCTAAATGAAATCTGTATGTAGAATTGGATTGTGATGATGCTTGGTGCACAAGTGTGGTTGTGCTCAACTTAAATAAAAGTATTTATACAATGTACTTTATTCAAACGTGACTTGTCGTTACATTTAACTGGAATATTTTAACAACACTTTTCTGCGTGCGAGTTCATTCATTTTATTTTATACAACTTGATGTTGTGTGATTCATGGACACAGTGGCAAAAGCTTATTATAAGGGCTGCCAACCTACAAATATACATGTACAAAGCAGGTCTTACTTTTAGCACCCATATCTATCAACTAAACATGAAAAACACTTTATCTTGAACATACGTAAACATAAGCGTAAGATTGTGTAGTGTCAGTAGATCACTAAAATCTGAAACAAAATTGAACTGCAAGAGATTCCTTTTGCATTAACATGTTCAAGAATTTAATGTATTTCATTGAAAAGTTGTTTATGCATTAAAACAAGTCCTTTTGAAAAAAAACTTGATGTCATTTTGTTAAGTTTTGAAGTATTTATTAAGATGTAAGAAGCAAATGAGGCATTAATACTGATTTATTCAAATATTAAGCAGAATACATAAGCCTTAGATGATAAATGAGCCGTGCCATGAGAAAACCAACATAGTGGGTTTGCGACCAGCATGGATCCAGACCAGCCTGCGCATCCGCGCAGTCTGGTCAGGATTCATGCTGTTCGCTTTCAAAGTCTATTGCAATTAGAGAAACCGTTAGCGAATAGCATGGATCCTGACCAGACTGCGCGGATGCGCAGGCTGGTCTGGATCCATGCTGGTCGCAAACCCACAATGTTGGTTTTCTCATGGCACGGTTCAAATATTATCTATTTAGTTGAAAACAATAGAACATATATGACCACATCATTTCCTAACTCTTATTTGCAAAATTACTTGACTTTATAAATGTGATCTACGGACACTATGATCTACGGACAAATTTCAACTGGTCGCCATGAAAAAAATGCAGACAGCTAAGGTTTAAAGCTCTACTTTTTTTCATTTATTGCCAGAGTCTGAAACAGAAAACAGTAGAAACATACCAATAGCTTGTACATTTGTATAGAAAAACATGCTTAAAAATGCTATCTACGGACACTACAAAACGGTGTGCTTCGATTATTAATTCCTGAAGCTTAACAAGAGTTTTGGCAAGTAATTGTTTTTATCTTACCTCCTACAAGTTTCTTGCATTTCTATTGGTCAATAGACGTCACGTGGAGACAGGATATATTCCATATCCTGCTAGTACATTTCAGATATGAATTTTGATTTAAAAAAAAAATGGCTGCCGCTTTGTTAATTTACAAAATATTAGATTATAGCATGTAAGTAAAGGGTAGTCGGCAAGATAAAATCATTACACTCGAGCTTCGCTCTCGCCTGATATGGATTTCCACGACAACGTGTATCCCGTATCCTGTCACCAACAAGCTGTGTAACTAATAGTATCTGTTGTAAGAATACATAATCACTGGTGTCATAAATCATGAATATGAACATGATTTGTCAAAGATATTGCTTTTACATCTTCACAAACTCCACAAATGTAATACCTGAAAAAGCATAACAATGACAACATTTCCCCAAAAGATGCTACCCATGAAAATACTCAATACGCTAATGAATGGCATCAACAAAATGTTACCCAAGATGTATAATTAAACATTGGTTACCTTAAAATTGGCTTCTTTTCACATACTTCATTACAACACATTTTCAGTTTTTGGCTTGTTAAAAATGACATAGCATAACATCAAAAAAAAAAAAAAAAAAAAAAAAATGGCCCTTTTAGCTTTACTTTATGCATAATATCTTTAAAACGGTGAGCCGAAACCTAATAGTGTTATACATGCTAAGAAAGCTGGGAACAAGCTCTAAACAATGCCACTCATTATATTAGATTTACTTTTTATTGTAAAAAGATGCAAGAGTATAACATCAGCTCATTCTACTTTCCCTATCTGATCTTGTTTTAGCCGTTAAGCAATTAGCTTACAGTCGGATGTATTTTAGCGTCATGAATTGAAGCGAATTAGGATTAAGTATCATTTCTGAGAGAATAAAATTTTCTTCAGGATTATCTGGAATGTGAACTTTGGATTTGAAAAATTTATCATGGATTTCATTTTTGCACTGAACTAGATTTCTTGTGTCCTTCGCATACACGAAGAGAAACAAAGCATTGTATGTTGAATTAAATTTTGACTGCATTTGTTGAATTTTGGCTTCCAGCCAAGACTGCTCTCCGTACATATGGGAAATTAACTGCCTTGCTCCTTGTTTTGATATGTTTATAGTTATTTCATATAAAATGCTATTATCTTTTGAACACATTTCTTTCACAATTTTACGCATTGCCATATCATTCTTTCTATTATTTGAAAATATTGAAACAATGGAAGTGAACGTGTTCAAATATGACAGCTTCATCTGTATTTTCATCCATTCTAACATGACAACATTGAATGATTTTACTGACATTCCCAAACCTTTGAAATATTTATATCCCCAATCTGAATGTTGCTTGTACGTGTGATGTTCGAAAGTTGCATTCTTGGATAAAATTACGGAGCCTGACGTCCTATATGCGCCATTGTTAAGAAATCCGTCTCTATCAACAGGAATCCTTGAAATGCTTGAATTAAACTCATACTTTGTAATAGTTTCTTTTGTATTATGGAACGATGCAAGAAAATCCGAACTATTCCGCTTTGCAGTACATGCTATCTTTGAATCATACCATTTTTTCTCTAGTTACAGCCTTCCTTAAAATGATTCCATACCCTTAAAAGTTCGATATATGCAGCTTGAATCACAAGTGGCATTCGGTTTTCAAAAACATAATAATATGCATAGACCATCTTGATAATTAAGTCAAATCTGTCCGGCTGTAGGTAGTTAGAAGGATTTTCAGTCAATGTATATACTGTGTTATATGCTTGCGAACTTTCGGTCTAATTCGTACACAATTTGTTTTGTTGGACTCGAAGCTTAAGTCTAGAATTAGTATTTCCGTATTATTACCCTTTACATTTATCGTGATTTTCCAGAATCGTCTTTTCGATGAATGGATTGTATAAACTGAGAGTCCGAGACTCGTGTTGTACTGCCATTATACGTGTTGATATATTCAAAAATATTTTTCCCGCCATTTCGCAAATATGCAACATATTGTCTTGACACAATGTGATTAAAAGCACAGGAAAATAAAGTACTGGCGTACGATATCATCTCGGATAATTATACAATAGCAGGCTTCGGAAGACTGCAATGAAATTATTTGAGACAATTCAAACTAAGTTTGAAAATTTTCGATTTTCAATATTTGCATTTTTTACAATAAAATTCGTAAAAAGATCCTTTGGAAGCATAGAATGCAACCAAGAAGAAAAATAGCAGAATTGGTTTGATTTAGTCTGTTCATGAGAGGTAATGAAATGTTCAACAACTCTTACGCCCCTAGCACCGGCTTAAGGACGCTCGCTACAGTTTGGTAATTTTTTTCTCAATAATAGATTTTGATGACATTTTTTGTATTAAAAGATCATGTTATGATGTATCAAAAAATTAAATAAAAATACTAGGTCACCAGCTTTGTCTCAATTTAATTTGCCGCTAGATATGGTGCTATTTTAAACATTTTTCAAAATTTCTGTAATCCTAAAATATATTTCAGTAAAGTATAATAATCAGCATAAATTTGATTATCTAAGCATTTTTATAACGGAAAACAATATATCTATTTGAAACATACTCAGAGAAATCAAAAGAACATGATTTTGTAAAGAAAGAAATACTTGTTCAGTAGACCCAGGGGCTATTTTTGCATATTTTTGTCAATTTTAAGTTGGTACTTCTGCTATTTTATCAAGTTTCACATAATAGAATTCTATCAAACTCTGCACATACCTTTGGTTATGTCTACCTAATCTAAAACAAGAAGAAAATTGATAGGTCACCATATTAGATTTCGCTTAAATCAAATTACAACGAGGTGGGGTGTGGCGTGCATTTACACAACGCAGGTTAGTACGAAATACTCATTCAGTGTTTGAGCAAATGACTTAGAAATATATATATAAAATTATCAAACAGCAGATTTCTTAATAAGCGGATTTTAAGGTGTTTCTGAAGCATTTTGATAGCATAGAACGATGAAAGTTTCCGCCCTTTTTTTTAACAAAACCTATAGTTTACGAATGTACGGTACGGGTACGGTACGGAATTAGGAACAGCTGTGACTCAATGCAGTATATGTCGTATTGAAGCAATTTGAACTAACAGTTCTTTAAATTTATATATTTTGTAATCATGGTGATACTTACCCTTACCTTTAGTCAGTATATTATACATTTTGTACATTAAATGCATGCGAACATACAATAATTTGCGAATTTTTGCCGTACGCGACATTAGATAATCACTTCCGGGCATGCGCAGAAGACCGCACCAAGTCTGCAGTGAGCTACATCGAAACCAAACTGGCACGGTGTTGGGGTAAATATCAACCCGTCCGGAAAAACTGTAGCGAGTGCCTTTAAGCGGAACTGTGTTACACATATGTTGAATGGACTCCATGATCCCAAAGGACCAGAAAATAAAACAACACTAAAATATGCATGTTGTATTATGAGGCATATATTTCATTAATCTACAGCTGAAAAATGTCTGAATGCAACCTGAAGATCATGATGTGTGCTGATATTGGAGACAGCAGTAGTTGTTTTGGTTGTTTTAAAATAGAATTAAAACACTTTAATTCCTTTGTAAGTATTCTTTTGTGGTTGCTTTTGGATTAAGAACTATTCTGAAGTATCTTTTATCTATGTGATTGATATATAATATATTCACAGCCCGCTTTTACCAAGATGAGATCCCATTTGATTTTTTTTTTAAAAATCACTTGTCAAGGTCACAGGGGCCTCAACATGGAAACCCGTTTCTGATCAATAACTTGAGAACCACATGACCCAGAATGTTGAAACTTCATAGGAAGATTGGACATGTAGAGTAGATGACCCCTATTGATTTTTGAATCACTTGATCAAAAGTTAAGGTCACAGGAACCAGAACATGGAAAACAGTTTCCAACCAATAACTTTAGAATTTGATCCGGAACCTTCAATCACGATGATATGAATTACAGAGTAGATGACCCTTAATATTTCTGGGGCCACTTGACGTAAATGAAAGGTCACAGAGGCCTGAAGATAGAAAAGCTCTTTCTGATGAATAACTTGAAAATCACTTGACCCAGAATGTTGAAACTTCATAGGATGATTGAACATGCAGTGAAGATCTATGACCCCTGTTGAGTTTGGGCTCACTCGATTAAAGATCAAGGTCACAGGGGCCTGAACAGGGAAAACGGTTTACTTGAGAACCACCTGACCTAGAATCTTCATAGGGTGACTGGACATGCCAAGTGGATGATCCCTATTGCTTCCAACCATTAGTGTCTCTTTGTCTTTCGCTTCCATCCTTTATTGACCTCTTTCCTATTACGACTATGCATCGGGGGAGACATGTGCATCTTCTAGTTTGAAAAATAAATGCTCTCCTTCGAAGGACGATGGGTATATTGTAAATATTATTGTTTGATGATGGATGTCGGTCGGTCTGTAGACCAATCGGTTTCTGGATGATAACTGGAGAACGCTTGGGCCTAGGATCATGAATGTTGATCGGGAGATTTGTCATGACCAGCAAATGACCCCTATTGATTTTGAGTTCAGTAGGTCAAAGGTCAAGATCACATTGACAATAGAACATTTTTTGCCAGAAAACTAGATAATGCTTTGGTCTAAGATCACATTTGATACGGAAGTCATTTAAGACTGGTAAATGACCCATAATTGTTGATTTAAGGTCAATAAGTCAAAGATCAAGTGCGCAGTGACCAAATAATTTCTGTTTCTTATCAGTTACTTCATGCAAGTGTTCTACAAGCTCTTGTTATAACATCACATAATTATCAATTAGTCCATGACCTTTGCTCACATTTACTGTTCCAGTAAAAGCAGAGTGTTTTCCCATTGATTTGTTAAAACAAATGAAGATCCATGAATCGCGCTAGCGATTCATGTTTAATTTGACGGTCCTATTCCGTCGTTCATTTCACATGAACACCGAAAAAAAGTTTCATTTCTTATGTTTACATTATATTTCCTTTCCATTTGTAAACAAGATTATATTATAAATTGCACACATTTTGTTGTATTTAAAATTAGAATCAGCTTCCCGGCCATTCTGTTCACCAGAAGAACAACTACGACGTCATCTAAAGAACGCTCTCCCTAGGCGGGCTCGATTTAGAGCTTCCAAGAAGGGAATGGTCTTCCAGCCTACCATTCTGAACACTCGATTAATTCAGAAGGCCTACTCAGAAGGTCTACCGAGCGTTCTGCTCGGAATTCGGAAGGCACAGAATGATGAAGCGAATCAACATGGCGTCGATATGAGTTTTGCGTTAAGATTTGTGAGTGTTTTCTGTCTTAGAGGCAAAAACAATCAAAAATGATATAGGAAAGTAATAAGCTTTTATTGTAAAAATGAAGTAATTCTCACTCGAGCCAAATCGAGCCTTATTAATCATCTTTACTCAAAATGATTCAGAAATTAACCATATCAATCATGTTGATAAATCAATGATAATCTAATGCTGTACATTATTCGGAGAAAACAGTTTATCTTTGTGCTTTCTATCCAAATTTAATCCTTTCAAACATGAAATGATGGGGGATTAGCTGTGTTGGTTGATTCAATTGTAGACTCCTTCGACATATATTGACACCTCATGGTCACGGTGATTTTGCCTCCTGGAAATTAGTTCTGGTTTCCAAAACTCTGAAAACTGCTATTTTCAAATCTGTTTTTATTAGCTGGGGCTTAACATAATAAATGATGTATACATTTTTAAAGGATCTTCAGCTACCTGGAGATCTGACAGGTAAGTCACTGAAAATACGGATTGTAGAGGCTTATAGGTCTGGAAAAATAAGTATTAATGGGAAAAGAACTAATGTCATACGCTTGCAGTAGATGCCCTCCAGATAACTTATTAAGTTTGCCAACAAATTTCAAGTAGAGCTGGTTTCATGGTAAAAGTTGATGCAGTTGATGGCAGTCATCAGATCTTGAATGTAGAGGTTGATGAATCAACATTTGGGAAACTCCAGTCAGGTAGAGTTTAAATGACACTTCAGTTATGGTCATTGGAGCTGAGGCTGCAACTGCCGTCCTACAAATTATTGAAGTAACGATAAAAGTTGCTGATTTTTAGACCCGTATGGGTGTGATTGTTTTATTCATGATTTGTCATATAGTGTTATGTATGTACTTTAAAAATATCTTCATTTTGCACGGTCGGATTGTAACATACTAAAAAGCGATAGGAATTTTTCCAGCAATATTTTATTTTGTAGTTATATTTAACAGATGTGCCTCTACGAGGCTCTAAACTTAATATTCAAATTATTTGGTTGGTAATTTGGAATTACATCTTCTACATAATCAGACATCTTCTCGCGATCCCCTCTGATGCAAAGTAGTATATAAAAAGACTTATTAATTAAAATTATCAAATATATATGGATATTTCTAGACTGACCAAAGAGCAGTGATTCCGCAAGTTGAAAGAGAACTGGGAGAATTGAGTTGTGGACAGGGCACTTTTCGCGTGTAGGATTTATATAATCAATTCTGTACTGTTAAAGAGTCCTTTAAAATTGACTATTTTGTATAAATTAGTGAAATAATCTCTTTCTATAGGCCTACATCTATGTATTCTTTTAAATGGCTTAAAAATATTCCTAATATTTTGAAAGATTCTTTTTCTGTCGGTTTGTATGGCCTTAATCCGAATACTTGTGCACCGATACAAAAACACATTATATATAATTTGAATGTGAGAATAACAAAATAGCATGCAGGGTCTTATGCAGTTGCACACGTAGCGGTAAAAAGGTATCAAGTCAACTCTTCCCCCGGTCAACTCGTCCCCCAGTTAACTCGTCCCCGATATGGTCATTTTGTCCCCTAGAATTGGTCATTTCGCCCCTTCATGATAAAATTTGGTCAGCTCGTCCCCATTGCGGTCAACTCTTCCCCTTTTTGGTATTTTTTTCAACCCTAAGGGCGCTTATCTGGTTTCTTTTAAAGGGAGTTATTGAACAAACAGGCGGTTTGTATGAACAAAATGGTGAAGGTAGAAACACTGGTGATTAAATTTATTCTAAATGGAGATTAATGACAGATTTTGTATCCAAGAGCCAAACTTATTATATACATGTAAATAACATGTACTACTATGACTACTTCCCATATGCCGACTCTGTTTTAACATGTGTATAGCAAGGCTAATTATGGCATAGACAGTTGAGTCACTACCTTTTGCACTCGACAACATAAGCCAATAGACCAGCTGAGTGACTACAAATGTTTGTTTTTGTTAAGTTTAATGTCAGACTGACAGAATTATAGTTAATATATCAACTTTCAATGCATTATTTAAGGCATGGACGGGCAGCTAGGTTAAGCCACTGACTGTAAACCCGCTGGATTACTTAAAAATCCACACATGAAAGAATTCTACACCCTGAGCAAGGTTTCGAACACACAACATCAAAGGACAAATAATTTAAAGTCAACAACCCTAACCACCCGGCCACAAAGACTAAAACTGATTTTATTATTTAACTGTAACCACTATCCAGTAGACTTTGAAATAACATCATTTTTTTTATTTCAATTTGCTGAAAATTAGAGATTAAGTATTTTGTAACAGGGGTAACTCCTTAATTGAAATCATTGCTATTTCCTTGTTTTAGACACTCTCAGCAAAGTATGACAGACAGCTGTGATGTAGTTAATGTGCAAAAATAGATAGTCATACTACTCAAGATTCAAGCTAAGCACATATACTCTGACTGGTGCCGGACTGATTTATATAACCAGTTGTATTTTAAGCCAGCGAGTGTGTCTTACCTCACAAAAACTTGTTTAAATAAGTATTAATTAAAAATAAGATTCTTCAAAAAATGGTTGACATATTTAATCCCTGACATTTTTTCTGATGACACAATGTATATATATCCACAATCTGGCAACAATGAATTGGATGGCATCCAACGACACCCCTGACTTGATCAGATAATACTTAATACTTTGAACTTTTATGTCACTGTATTAAGGGGGACCAGAAACCATGGATATACATTATTAAACATAATTGATAATTATGTATATGTCTTCATGTCATTGTACTATTTAGAGTAATATGAGCGGGTGTAGTTATTGATCTTTAGAAAGTAGGTATCATATTTAACCAAATGATTTGTTATATGTACATGCCACTTTCATAAGACAGTAATTACATTTTAAATTCCTTAACCATACCTCTACTTCCAGCAATTTGCATATAATTAGTAAAATGGAAATAATGCATTTTGTCACAACTGGTTAAACACTCACTTTAAGGTATTGTGACAAGTGTATATAATAATACCTACCCTGAAAACATCAGTCAATTATTAAAAGTCTGCAAAAAATATTTGAAATCAGTATCTGGTTAGTGTTTCTCTTTTTTACTTTAAAAATAAGACAAAAGAATCTTGTATGGAACAGGAGTACAATGCATTATCAGTTGAAACAAACTTGTGCAAACTTGTTTTCGAAGTTAGCATTGTTATAGATTGAACAACATTTAACCACAAGGTAAAGGATCAGCTCCTTTTACAGAATTTATAGTCATTTTATTTTTGTTGTTGATGACTGCTTTATTTATATTGAAATGGCTATTTCATGGGGACATGAATTTATGGAATTCAACTTTTGAAGATAAAAACGATGGTATTTTATTGGCTTGTTAGAAATTAATTACACAACAATGAAATCCATGAAAATTACTCCCCCACAAGTATTTATGACATTGCAGTATTTTCGGTCATTTTTCTGCATACTTTAACAGGTCTTCTGTCAGTATTAATTCAATCAGTCAATTTATTTTCAATTAATATCTTGTCAGGGATATAGAATGAAAATTTAGTTGGAAACTGAAATGTTCATTTATATGAATAGTTGTATGCATGAAAAACAACAACAACTCATTTTGCTCTTAAAAATTTAAAACTGCATCTTTTAGTTAGGCTAGAGAACTGCTTTGCATATGTATTTTTATACTAAAGATGTTTATGTGCATATAAAGTTATGTCAATGTGCATAGGGCTTCTTGCTAGGACTTGAACCTAGAGTTCTTACAAAAGTAAGTGTGTTTCTTTACACTACAAGAAGTGATCCCTTGCTTAGCAACACAGACATTTATTTAAATACAAAATATTGCACATGTATGTAATCCTTCAAAAACAGACACATTTACTATAAATAAAAACTTTATTCTATAACAGTAAGGGGATTTTAGAGTGATGGAATACGAATAATCTTAAATGGAACGAAATGACTGGAATATTTCGATGGTTTGAGAAACTGATGGAAACGATGTATGCCCATCAAAGAGAATGTTTTTAGAAGTAATTATTGACAAATGAACTCGGCTGGGTATAAAGATTACCACGGGTTTTCGCCAGAAAGCAACTAATTCTTAGTTTTTTCTTTACCCGTTTCCATTTTGGTCCACGCGGACTGCCATTTTTTCTCGAACTGCAATAAATTTCGGATACAACAAACCAAACAAACTGCCTCTGGGGGCAAACGAAATCTTAAAATACGTTTAAGAAAGTGGGGACGAAAAAGGTGAACGAAATGACCAATTTGAAATCGCCGAGGGGAACAAAATTACCAAATCGGGAACGAGTTGACTGGGGGACTAGTTGACTAGGGGACGAGTTGACTGTAAATCGGTAAAAACTGCGGTTATTCTGCGATTTGATTCATCACTACGTTCAAAATTGTCGTCATCTCCATTCAAAATAATGCATTCAATGGGAGCAGTCATATTTAAAAAGCCTTCTGTACATTCGATTACTTTAAACGGTAGATGAGTCTTCTGTGTAAATCGAGTAGAACAGAATGTTCGCTACCATTCTAAGAAGAGCTAAATCGAGTCCGTCTCCTGACTATACGCGCGAGTCATCAAAACAGCGGCCCGTTATCACTAAGCATCATTGACGTCACTTTGGCGCCATTCCTTTTGCTGTTTATACAAAATGAACGTCATAATTTTGAATGGAAAGGAATAGGGCGAATGTAAATATAACAAATTGAATATCATTAAAGTGATAGCAGTGTGCCATATTTTTAAAATCATGATTGCTAGTTTTCTGTAGATGCGATAATTGAGATATTAGCTTGTTCTAAATCGCTACCTTCAATAAGACCAAAAAAAAAAAAAAACCCCAAAAAACCCCCAAAAAACAAAAAAAGAAAAACCAACCCCCCCCCCCCCCACCAAAAAAAATAAAAATAAAAATAAAAACAACAAAAAACAACAGGTGTGTTTCCAGTCTCCCGATCAACCTGAACCATTTTCCCCCGACCTGAAACTTTTTTTATTGGTTTTTAGAAAAAAAAAATCAAAATTTTTTTCTATTGTCACACATGCCGAGCGGCGCTACAGCAGTTGTAGAGAAAGGTATGGTATGGTAACGGTTATTATACCCACGATACTGTAACGGTTATTATACAGGGATCAAAATGGCAGCGCCCCTGCACGGTCATGTTTTTTGGCTCTCGATTTTAAGCCATGCAAAAAGGTTTGGTGAAAGAACTAAACGTTTTAAGAACATTGTTGAGCACTGTCCTTCTGTCTGACATATTCAAACAATATCATGTTGGTGGAAAAATGGCACATGATTTGGTGGTCGAAGTGTCTAAAGACCTTCCCACGTCAGGCAGAAGTGGTCAAGAAACAAGAGGTTACAAAGTTGAAGGTATAAATTTCGTTGTGAATCTTGATGTAAAATATTTTTGTCTTTAATAATACACCGGAGGATTTGTATATCACTGCATGCCAAAAGCCTGACGCATAAGAAAATTGATCCCGCAGACTTCTTAAAAGTTTAAAAAAATTCTACTGGTCATTCGGACCGACAAAGCCAAAAATATTGCCAGTCCAAACGAAAATTATCCTGTCAGAACGTCGTCTCATTTTTGGTTTCCTAAGAAGAGCTCCTTTTAATAAATGTAAACACTAAAAATGTGTCAGTAGTGAGGCATTTGTCAGATACAATATTGGAATTTATCCTGAATGACTGACATGGTACGACTGGATACGTATTCCGTCTTTAAATAAAATATTTCTTTCACAAAGCTTCGGATATACGGTCCAGCAGTTGTTGAGACATAGTGCAAAAACTTCGGTCAGGACAAATGACTTTCCAGAAGTCTGTCCAGGCACATAAGATTTTGCATTGTTTTCTAATACTATATGTACCCATATGATTAAAATTTTGTTGTGCTGTCAAATCATTGTTGGGTGAACATTTTTCGCACATGACTTGTATGATGTCACCCACATATTGGACTCACTGGTCTCATGTAGTAGTGGTAGAGCAGCGTACTCTAAGATCCGGGGGTCACTAGAACAAATTCCACCAGAGAACAGTCTTTGCTTTGCCTTTGATTCACCTCAATTGATAACTGTGTAAGGACTG
This sequence comes from Mercenaria mercenaria, assembly GCF_021730395.1. Classification (NCBI taxonomy): domain Eukaryota; kingdom Metazoa; phylum Mollusca; class Bivalvia; order Venerida; family Veneridae; genus Mercenaria; species Mercenaria mercenaria. The sequence continues at coordinate 48,672 of NW_026459578.1, forward strand.
GATAGACATCAGCACTTTCCAAGAACAGAATAAAATACAATAGCTTTATTGTAATTTTGGGTTCTCTGCTTTAACTGGGTTGTTGTCTGCAGGGGGCCGAATGGCCTTTCAGTTCTGCTTTTTTGATTGTTGTAATCTACACTCAACAAAATTCCTAATCGGTCAGTTTATATTTGTATTACTGTTTTGTTAATAATGCATGTATTTACACGAAATTTCACATGCCGACATTTGAATAGGTACTGCAGCTTATTATTAATTTGTTTTGACCGACTCACCAAGAAAATAACCGCATTAGACGTTTTGCCTAATATTGGATATTTTGCACGTGCATGGCATGTGAACCAACATGCTCGTGTTCGTTTACACTTTTGGCATTTCTGACGAAAGTTCAACTAGAAAAACACATATCATGGTGAAATTGACATATTAGCAACGCGATCGAGCTGTCGGAATGTTGCTAGCTGGGACACATTTACGACGTGTGTAATTATTTTTGCATTTTCAAAAAAAAAAAATTGATGTAATTTGTTTGTAGCTGTTACTTTGATGGTTATTTCCATTTGTAACCTTATTTCCGTTTACAAGAACCTTCAATCGTTGGTTATCTACCATTCGCGCTCTTCTGGCGAAATCCAATCAAAGTACAATTCATTGAAGTGACCGATTTTGAATTTTGGTGTATAATTCCGACAGCCCGGGTGCGTTGCTCTTGTGTCAATTTCACGATGATATGTGTTTTTCTAGTAGGACTTTCGTCAGTAATGTCGAAAGTGTTCATTAACACGTGCATATTGGTGCACATGCCCTGCACGTGCAA
>NW_026459579.1:0-49455 GCF_021730395.1 Mercenaria mercenaria
TCGAGATAAGATGTTGATCGCTCAAGATAATATGTTGATCGCTCGAGATAATATGTTGATCGCTCGAGATAAGATGTTGATCGCTCGAGATAAGATGTTGATCGCTCAAGATAAGATGTCGTGCGCACGAAATAATATGTTGATCGCTCGAGATAAGATGTTGATCGCTCGAGATTACATGTTGATCTCTCGAAATAAGATGTTGATCGCTCGAGATAAGATGTTGATCGCTCAAGATAATATGTTGATCGCTCGAGATAAGATGTTGATCGCTCGAGATAATATGTTGATCGCTCGAGATAAGATGTTGATCGCTCAAGATAAGATGTCGTGCGCACGAGATAAGATGTTGATCGCTCAAGATAATTTAATCCTAAAAAAATTATTGCGTAGGTAACATATAGTTATTGCATCTAAATTTACATAACGTGATTGCTAGATCAGTTGATAGAATCTTAAAATATTTTTAAAATATAAACTCCATTTTGTACTTCTATAACAGCTTCGTCAAGAAAACATGAAATCATACCACACAATATGTTGTACAAAGTTTAAACAGTCAAAATAATAACATCATCTTATATTAATAAATGCAGGCCGTGAACCAACTAAAATTATAGAAATGTTGGGAATCGTGGAATAAATAATGGAATACCTATAAAGAAACTATTGATTTTAGGGAGCAAATAATCATTATTAACTCACTGCTTTATGTTTCAAAGATCAAACTTAAGTGTACAACGCTCACGCATATTTTAGTCGAAAACCCTTCAAAGTGATGGCAATCAAACAAAGGTCATCCACTGTAACTTTATTTTATATCACAATTTGGTTTTGTAACAATAAACAAAATCATATTATGACTGATCTCAAAACTAAGAATTGTATCATTCTTAATCTTTGCGATAGGGGTTAGATGGAACACTATTTTGTTGTCTTGTATGATGAATGTTTGTACAAAGCTGAATATCAATCCTTGCATAAAATACTCCAGACAAACAAGATACAATCAAAAATGTATTTAATAGTGTGTTAATAACCCTTTTTTCCTATCATTTGACCTTTTGTTTCAGATGACACACCTAAAAATTGCTATAAATATGACACCGACAATTCCTTTGGCTAGAGGTAGAAAACAGGACATATAGCTCATAATGTTTTGAGATAGTCTGACCTATTAAGTTTTAAATTCAATATAGATTAACCAAAGCTTATGTAGATCAAGTTTCCAACTGATCCGAGATGACCCAATCTTAAATCTGACATGATGTTATAACAACATTAAATTTATCCATGTTTATGTAAAGTAAGTGTTCTCAAGCGTGCTTATAACTTTCTATATTTTGACCTAGCGACCTATACCAGATGACCGTGTTTAAAAGTCAACATATATTTTATAAAGGCAAACATTTTGACCAGATTTCGTTTAGACAAAGTGTAAAAATGTGTCCAACGATATTCAACGAATTGATCTTGATAATCCAGTTGTTTTGTTTAGATTTTACACTGATAAATATTCAAATTAGGTTTTGTGTAAATCGGGTAAAATGTGGCATATGAAGTATTAACAAGTTCATATGGTTTGACCTAGTGACCAAGTTTTAAACCCCAAGTAACTCATTCATTATCACACTCATCCGAGATTTTATGAAAGTCAAACATTCTGACCTGTTGATATAAAGATTGGGCTAACAATGCGACAACTAGGGTGTTAACACTAAACATTTTGACATATTGACTACGGACGCTTGCAAGTGGGCTGCGTTGTTAATAAGGTGGTGTTCAAATAAGGGGGTGTTCTTTAAAGAAATTATGGTCGACGGACGACGGACATTCAACGATCATGAACGCTCACCATGAGCATTTCTTGCTCCGGATGAATAAACAAGGGTGTAAATTGACCCCGTTTAACTGACTTCCGTATGAAATGTGAATTTTATGTTATACTTTTCAATAACAAAGACAATGAAATTATATTTTATTCCAATATGAGGAAAGTTTGTTTGCTTAAAGTTGTTGCCAGAGAAGAAGAAACCAGTTAGTTAGCGTAAATAACCATTTCTATAAAAATAAAGGAATAACATTAAAATGTAGAAAAGTGGAGAGATTTACCCCTGACCAATATAGGACAATACTGTAATATACAACTTTGTTCACGGCCTGTAAAATCTCTATATATAATGATTTACTCTATCAATATAATGAATTACACCAAAGCGAGGAAAAACTGGTATGTCTATTTACAATTTCAATTTGAAAGGAAGTCATATAATATATCAAAGCTGATGTACTTTGAGGAAAGACATTTATACTGACCTCTCTGTAATGTCCTAGGACAAGTTACTACTATTGACCATTATGATGCCGGAAGTATGGAGCCACTTTACGATCATTTTGGTCAGAATGACTAATTAAGGATAACATGGTGTAATAGGCCTCAATTTCACCTAAAGCTTACATACAACTTGATAATTATGCTTTAAAAATGTCAAACGATAGAAATAAGGTGCATATTGACAAGTTATATAGTGACAGAAGTTTCAAAAATTTCCATAAGATTACCTCCCCTGATAATTTTGGTTTTTCATGAGTTATCTCCTCTGAAAACTAGAAAAAAGTGATTTTCTCCTTTTCCCTACGGGGAATTTTAGATTTCTTTTTGATATTTGTACCAGAATCATATAATGCAGCTTTCTACCGCAAAATTTTCTCGAAACTCAAGTTCAGATTCTCATAATCAAAGAAATTATATATTTCCCATAGGCATCAATGTTAACTTCAATACCGATTATCTCCCCAAAAAACGATAAAATTTAAAAAATCTCTCGGTAAAAAGTTTTTAATTTTGAATGTCTTTACAGTGACTAAATTTCATTTAAATATTACTATCCAGTTACAAGATATGAAATATGGCTATTACACCATGTTATCCTTAATAAGCTTAACAGACCCTATATTTTATGTCTATGTAAAACCACTGTATGCAGAGGCACTTTCTAGAACAAAATGAAAAGGTAACGGAAGCATCATCATTCTGATGGCATGGGCTTACCGAAGTGCTGGCATCAAAGATCACACGACAGATTAAAATAAAATTATCCAAAATGAGACAAGTGTGAATGATATTTACATCCATCATATCTGTACGAAAAAGTACGCCCATACTTTAGGCGGAAACCGCCCAGGAAAATAAGGCGGTTTCCATCTTATGTTAGTAAGGCGGAAACCGCCTAAATTGGCGTAAAAATGTTTAAGCAGGAAAAAATTCCGTCTAAGGATATCATATTTTCTGCTTAGGCGGGAAAAAAATACCCAGAAAAGCTTGACCGGAATAAAATCCGCCTTATGTAAAACATAAACAAGAGGGCCATGATGGCCCTATATCGCTCACCTGTTATCATTGCACTTGAGGACAAGAAGGTCCTCAGAAAAAATATCTAAGTCCAAAGGACAGTAACAACAAAGGGAAGAAATTTAACCAAAAAGAAAAAAAAAATTCTTTCAAGGTACAGATCTGTCAAAATACACCTAAAAATTGAGGTACCATCCATGTTGTACCACAGAAAAGTGGTCTCGGTTTTTCCCTACGGCCAATAACAAAAAAGTTACTAAAAATAAGCTATTTATAGTAATGTAAAGGGGAAGTAATTGAAAATTGTTTTTATTGTAAGTGAACAAAAGAAGGATCTGCCGAATAAATATCTGTTGACATAAATGAAATTTCAGATCAGTATCTTCATTAGTTACGGAGATATACCCATTTTAATTTGAAATAAAGGGAGGTAACTGACATAAAATCAGTCCATAGTTATCTACCCTGATTGGCTCAGTCCAACTTATGACAATAATGAAATTTCAAATAAGTCCTATAAGTACTTACTGATATAAATCCATTTTGATTACAATCAGGGGAGGTAATCAGATATAAAATAACTCTGAACCTACGCTTGGATCTGATTTGTCATGGAATCCAAGAATTATTGTTGTTGAAGTTATTTTGGAAGTTTGTATCAAACAAGAGGGTCATGATGGCCCTATATCGCTAACCTGTTATCATTGCACTTGAGGACTAGAAGGTCCTCAGAAAAAATATCTAAGTCCAAAGGACAGGAACAACAAAGGGAAGAAATTTAACCAAAAAGAAAAAAAAATCTTACAAGGTATAGATATGTTAAAATACACCTAAAATTGGAGGTACCATCCATGTTGTACCACAGAAAACTGGTCTCGTGTTTTCCCTACGGCCAATAATAAAAAAGTTACTAAAAATAAGCTATTTATAGTAACGTAAAAGGGAAGTAATTAAAAAAAAAATATTGTAAGTGGACAAAAGAAGGCTCTGCCAAATAAATCTGTTGACATAAATGAAATTTCAGATCAGTATCTTCATTAGTTATGGAGATATAACAATTTTAATTTGAAATAAAGGGAGGTAATTTGACATAAAATCAGTCCGTAGTTATCTACCCTGATTGTCTCAGTCCAACTTATAACAATAATGAAATTTCAAATATGTCCTGTAAGTACTTACTGATATAAATCCATTTTGATTACAATCAGGGGAGGTAATCAGATATAAAATAACTCTGGAACCTATGATTGGATTAGATATGTCATGGAATCCAAGATTTCTTGTTGTTGAAGGTATTTTGGAAGTTTGTATCTAATAAAACCATAAAAGAAGTCCTTATATGGCTGCAAAAGCCAAAATAGCCAATTTTGGACAGTCTCTATATGGCTGCAAAAGCCAAAATAGCCAATTTTGGACCTTCAAGAGGCCATAACTCTAAAACCAATGATGGAATCTGGCCAGTTGAAGAAAGGAAGCAAGATCTTGTGGTGATACAAGTTGTGTGCAAGTTTGGTTAAAATCTAATCATAAATGAAGCTGCTATTGTGCAGACAAAGTCAAAATAGCTTTGACAAGGTCAAAATTTTGGCCCTTTCAGGGGCCATCACTCTGGAACCTATTATGGGATCTGGCCGGTTCAAGAAAGGAACCGAGATCTTATGGTGACACAAGTTTTGTGCTAGTTTGATTAAATTCAAATCATAAATGAAGCTGCTATTGTGCAGACAAGGTCAAAATAGCTAATTCTGGCCCTTTCAGGGGCCATCACTCTGGAACCCATAATGGAATCTCGCCAGTTCAAGAAAGGAACCGAGATCTTATGGTGATACAAGTTGTGTGCAAGTTTGGTTAAAATAAAATCATAAATGAAGCTGCTATTGTGCAGACAAGGTAAAAATAGCTAATTTTGGCCCTTTCAGGGGCCATAACTCTGGAACCCATAATGGAATCTGGCCAGTTCAAGAAAGAAACTAAGATCTTATGGTGATACAAGTTGTGTGCCAGTTTGGTAAAAATCAAATCATAAATAAAGCTGCTATTCTGCAGACAAGGACAAAATAGCTAATTTTGGCCCTTTCAGGGGCCATAACTCTGGAACCCATAATGGGATCTGGCCAGTTCAAGAAAGAAACCGTGATCTTATGGTGATACAAGTTGTGTGCAAGTTTGGTTAAAATAAAATCATAAATGAAACCACTGTAGTGCAGACAAGAAATTGTTGACGGACGGACGGACGGACACACAACGGACGACGGACGAAGGGTGATCACAAACGCTCACCTTGTCACTATGTGACAGGTGAGCTAAAAAAACATAAATGAAGTTTCTATATGGCTGCAAAAGCCAAAATAGCCAATTTTGGACCTTTAAGGGGCCATAACTCTGGAACCAATAAAGAAATCTGGCCAGTTCAAAAAAGGTACAAGATCTTGTGGTGATACAAGTTGTGTGCAAGTTTGGTTAAAATCGAATCATAAATGAAGCTGCTGTTGCGCAGACAATGTCAAAATAGCTAATATTGACCCTTTCAGGGGCCATAACTTTGGAACCCATAATGGGATCTGGCCGGTTCATCTAAGGAATCAAGATCTTATGGTGACACAAGTTTTGTGCAAGTTTGATTAAATTCAAATCATAAATGAAGCTGCTATTGTGCAGACAAGGTCAAAATAGCTCATTTTGGCCCTATCAGGGGCCATAACTTTGGAACCCATAACGGGATCTGGCCGGTTCAACTAAGGAATCGAGATCTTATGGTGACACAAGTTTTGTGCAAGTTTGATTAAATTCAAATCATAAATGAAGCTGCTATTGAGCAGACAAGGTCAAAATAGCTCATTCTGGCCCTTTCAGGGGCCATAACTCTGGAACCTATTATGGAATCCCGCCAGTTCAAGAACGGAACCAAGATCTTATGGTGATACAAGTTGTGTGCCAGTTTGGTAAAAATCAAATCATTAATAAAGCTGCTATTGTGCAGACAAGGTCAAAATAGCTAATTTTGGCCCTTTCAGGGGCCATAACTCTGGAACCCATAATGGGATCTGGCCAGTTCAAGAAAGGAACCGAGATCTTATGGTGATACAAGTTCTGTGCAAGTTTGGTTAAAAATAAATCATAAATGAAACCACTATCATGCAGACAAGAAATTGTTGACGGACGGACGCACGCACTGACGGACTGACGACGGACGAAGGGTGATCACAAAAGCTCACCTTGTCACTATGTGACAGGTGAGCTAAAAAGTACCCTTAGTATTTATCTTGAGCATGAAGCTTTTCACATTTCACTAGATTCATTTTGCTTTGACAAAGACAGCTGCAATTTTACAAATATATCAGCTGTGGCTTAATAACAAATTACTGAAGCAAATGCACAACAATACTGACTAAATATCATGAACATTTCTTGAAACAAGAGGACCATGATGGTCCTGAATCGCTCACCTCTTCCCACATGACCCAGTTTTGAGTATGATGTCGTTTTTTTCTATTATTTGACATAGTGACCTAGTTTTTGAGCTCATGTGACCCAGTTTTGAACTTGATCTAGATATTATCAAGATAAACATTCTGACCAATTTTCATGACGATCCATTGAAAAATATGATCTCTAGAGAGGTCACAAGGTTTTTCTATTATTTGACTTACTGACCTAGTTTTAGAAGGTACATGATCCTGTTTTGAACTTTACCTAGATATCATCAAGGTGAACATTCTCACTAATTTTCATACAGATCCCATGAAAAATATGGCCTCTAGAGAGGTCACAACGTTTTTTCATTATTTGACCTACTGACCTACTTTTTGATGGCACTTGACCCACTTTCAAACTTGACCTAGATATTATCAAGATGAAAATTCTGATCAATTTTTATGGAGATCCATTCACAAGTATGGCCTCTAGAGATGTCACAAGGTTTTTCTATTTTTAGACTTACTGACCTAGTTTTTAATCGCACATGACCCTAATTCGAACTTGACCTAGATATCATCAAGATGAACATTCAGACCAATTTTCATACAGATCCTATGAAAAATATGGCCTTTAGAGAGGTCACAAGGTTTTTCTATTATTCGACCTACTGACCTAGTTTTTGATGGCACATGACCCAGTTTCGAACCTGATCTAGATATCATCAAGGTGAACATTCTGACCAATTTTCATGAAGATCTCATGAAATATGTGGCCTCTAGAGAGGTCACAATGTTTTTCTATTTTAAGACCTACTGACCTAGTTTTTAAAGGCACGTGACCCAGTTTCAAACTTGACCTAGATATCATCAAGATAATCATTCAGACCAACTTTCACACAGATCCCATGAAAAACATGGCCTTTAGAGAGGTCACAAGGTTTTTCTATTATTTGACCTACTGACCTACTTTTTGAAGGCACATGATCCAGTTTCAAACTTGATCAAGATATCATCAAGGGGAACATTCTGACCAATTTTCATGAAGATCTTGTGAAATATATGGCCTCTAGACAGGTCACAAGGTTTTTCTATTTTTAGACCTACTGACCTAGTTTTTAATGGCACGTGACCCAGTTTCGAACTTGACCTAGATATCATCAAGGTGAACATTCTGACCAATTTTCATGAAGATCTCATGAAATATATGGCCTCTAGAGAGGTCACAATGTTTTTCTATTTTTAGACCTACTGACCTAGTTTTTGACGGCACGTGACCCAGTTTCAAACTTGACCTAGATATCATCAAGGTGAACATTCTGATCAACTTTCATAAAGATCCCATGAAAAATGTGACCTCTAGAGTGGTCACAAGCAAAAGTTTATGGACGGACGCACGGACGGACGACGGACGTCACCCGATCACAAAACCTCACCTCGTCACTTTGTGACAGGTGAGCTAAAATTAAAAGTTATTAAACCTTCACTAAATTAGCATGGACATGTCATGAACTACTGATTATTACTGAAATTATCATTAATGTTTGGTGCCAGTGCCATACTATTGTGATAAAATATCTATAATTCATAATGGCAATAATTATGATACTAAGATAATAACAATTAAATACTAACTTAGACTTGAAACCTTATTTAAATTGTTTGCTACCTTGTAACTGCTATGCATTATACATGTACTTCTGAAATGTAAGTAATTAACAGATAGTGATTTGGTTAAAACAGAAAAGATGTTCATTAAATCCTCTACACCTTAATTTGCTATTTCTAAAGGTTTACAGATGTAAATTAATTAAATTCTAACTCACCACAAATATATTTATTATAATGTACTCCTTAGTCTAGTCTACTTTTCTAACAACATCCAATGTATAAATGCCTTCAGAAAGTGCTTTCTCTCTAAACAGGAGTCACAACATCTGGATGTAATAAACTCACTGGACCCTTACAATGATCCTATTTCAAATTAATTGATATACAATCACCACCTTCCATAATTCCGCCTTATCTTAGTTAAAAGCCATTTTTTCTAAGTTCAAAATTTCCTCTTATTTTATCTGAAAATTCCGCCTAGTGAAAATGCACATTTTTCTGAAAAGCTGCTTAACCAGAATTTAAGAAAAATTCCGCCTTCCTGTTATGCGTAATTTTTAGAATAATCCATGTCCGCCAATAGTCCGCCTTTGAATATCCATTTTAGCAGGATTACGCCCTTAATACGCCTTAATTCAGAGCGGATTCCGCCTTATTTTTTCATACGGGAATTGTACAAATACTATTGTTGAAAAACCACTGATTACAGCAAAGTCATAAAACCAGCTGCTGAAAATTCTCAAGATGCCGTAGCAATCAAAAATACAGTAATACTCTGGCACACCATGGTTAAGAGCCCTAGTAAGGACTTAAGCAAATGGGAGGCTGGATGGGTACAAGGAGGCAGTACACCCCTACAAACGGAGGGTTTCTTAAGTCCTAATCCAGGCAGCATAGCACCTGACAGGAGTAACTATGCATACAGCCCTAACAGGCCTGAAGTCAGCATCAAGATTGGGATGTTAACCAAAGGGATAGACTGTTTTAAATTACCTGTGGTCTACAGAAATACAAACTATACTGTGACACTGTCTAGTTCCATCCCAAATAACGTTATACAGAAGCTGGAAAGGTATGCCAGTGATGTAAGTCATAATGACAGTGGCCAAGCTTGATTGAATTTTAACAATCAAGAACATTGAAATACAAAAGTTTACAGCTACAGTGACACTACCAAGGGTTATGAAATATAAAACAGAACACAATAACGTATTAATTACATGATTTTATTCAACATCGTTATAATAATATAGCAAATATTTCAACACCATTAAAAGTAATTGAAACGAATAAATCTTTCTATTGAATTACGTCTCTACCATTAGATATACGTACAGGTTACAAGGTAGTAAATGCCATCCAATGATATAATTGTGAGATCAGGTTTTTACAGTAGTAAATTCTAAGAGCCATCCAGTACTAACTGTTATAGCGCCATCCATGACAAAGACCGGGTACGATAACAAATTGGTGTCAGAAGGTGTAGATATTAGTTCTATCTAGTATCAAGAATCTACGTCGGGAAGAATTTTGAACGTTGATAGTTTCAAGTACTCTATGCTGTAAAATTATGAAATCTTTGTTTCTTGAGTGGGCAGCAATGGCGGACAGTGAATTTGTTGGATAAATAAAATTAAGAAATAGTGCATATATATTTAAGTCAAGTCTAACCATAAAGGTTAAAGGTAACAAGTCAAGGAAAGCTCCCTGCGAGGCAGGTATAGGTCGACCTACAACAAATATATCTCTACATATTTTCCGTGTACTTTTGAGAGTTATACAATGGCTAACTCTGACTCTGAAGTTGAGTTTAACGTTGGTCAAGGTGACGGAATGGACCAACAAAGGTCTCCTCAAAGGTCTCCACGAAGGCAAATAAATTGCCCCTTGAATGACAATGACGGACATAGAAATAATGGACGTGGACAGTGTTGTTTTTATAATGACAGATCTCCTATAGTAATTAAATCTGACAAATACACAGGCGACGAAGACTGGGAACAGTATATTTCGCATTTTGAAGATTGCGCTGAGTTAGGTAGATGGGGAGATAGAGAAATGCTTCTTACCTTAGCTGCTAGTTTGAAAGGACAGGCACGTGTTTTTTATACTAGTCTATCCTCTGCAGAAAAGAGAACATATGAAAGTCTCTCGTTTGCCTTGGAACAAAGGTTTGGCAGTAGTAGACAACAGGCTTGCTGGATATCGAAGTTCCAGACCTGGTCCAAACTCGTTGGCGAATCAATAGCTGCATTTGATGACGATCTCCGCTTGCTAGCAAGGAAAGCATATAGCAATCTTGAACTGGAAGCCCAAGAAATGCTAGCACTCCAGCAGTTCCATAAGGCTCTATCAGTAGATATGAAATGCAGAGTTATGGATAGAGACTGTAAGAGCATAGCCGAAGCTGTTGAAGTTGTAGAACGGTATGAAGACCTGTTGGGTGAGTCATATCATGATAGGCGTAGGAACGTTGTAAGGCATGTCGGTAATGGTCTTGATACAAGTAACACTGACAGACAAAGTCAAGGTTACAGAAGAAGTCGTCAAGAAGACACGACAGGAATAAATGAAGACCTACACAGAACACTGAGATCCATTCAGTATAGGCTAGACAGAATTGAAAGAGGTTCACAGAGAAGAGACAGAAATGAAAGTGGTCCACAGAGAAGACAGCGACACGAACGTAGAAGATGCTTCATTTGTCAGTCTCCAGACCATCTTTACAGGAGCTGTCCGAACAGGCAAGATCAATCAAGTGCCAATGGTCAATCATTAAATGATAAGAGTGATTTGGGAAACGAGCTCCCGTCCTCTCTGTAGGTCGAGAGAGGACAAGGAAAGAAAGTAAAAGACCTGAAATTGAGCAAAATTTAGTTGACACTGTAGAAATTTCAAGTTCAAAAGAAGAATCTAAATCTTCACCTCATTCAATACAAGATTCAGAAACAAAAGAAAACGTTAGTAATAAAACGCAGACAGAAGCTTCTAGGATAGGTCAACTTGGAAATCAGGGTTCAAAATTTGATAACGGACTTTTTGTCAATGGTTACATAGACAATACTCCTGTAGATTTTCTGATTGACAGTGGGTCAACAGCTGCATTAATTTCAAAATCAGTTTCTGACAAATTAGGCAAGCAAACTTTACAAGTAGGAAGCACTCAAATACAGGGTGTAGACGGTTCTCAGATAAAGGTGTTTGGACGTGACAACTTTGTCATAAGATTAGGAGATGTGTCTATTGAACATAAAGTTATTGTTTGTGACATGGCTATGGACGGAATTATAGGCCAAGACTACATACTTAAGCATGTTAAGTATTGGGATCTGGACAATCTCCAACTGAAACTGAGGTCAGGTCAAAGCATCCAATGTATCACGAAGGGCGAAGCAGAACGCGTTTGTAGAATCATTGTCAGTGAGAAGGTAGAACTGCCACCTAATTCATACAGCTACATAAAGGTATCGATTCCGAACTCTGTAAATTTGGCAAAAACTGGCTATGTCGAAAATTCTGAGTATGGCATTTCAGATCAACAGTTTGTAAGTCTCATCGAAGGCGTTGTAGACCCACATGCAAATGAAATCGGTGTAGGTGTTATCAACACAGGTGATGAACAGTCCAGTAGATAGTGTCTTCAGAAATTACGTGTCCCAGAAACATGATCGATTTTTGAAAGAACAGACATTTTGATGCTTTCAATTTTAGATTGGCTTCTTGCAGGCGTTTGAATACATTCTCCAACCTGGTAAGTGTTTCCTCTACTGACTTACCCGGAGTGATAATGTCATCCATATACAAAAGAGACTCGACCCATTGGATACCTCTTAAGACATTTTCCATCAGTCGTTGAAAGGTAGCTGGACTATTAACGAGACCAAATGGCATCACTTTGAAATGGTACTGCCCATTTGACGATGTTGAGAACGCTGTCTTGTGCTTGTCACCTTCATCCATTTCCACTTGCCAGAAGCCGGAGCATAAGTCCATACTGCTGAACCATTTATTTCCTGCAAGGGCGTCAAGACACTCGTCAACTCGTGGAATTGGATAAGCATCGACCTTTGTAACAGTGTTTAACCCAACATGTCTTCATACCGTTCTACAACTTCAACAGCTTCGACTATGCTCTTACAGTCTCTATCCATAACTCTGCATTTCATATCTACTGATAGAGCCTTATGGAACTGCTGGAGTGCTAGCATTTCTTGGGCTTCCGGTTCAAGATTGCTATATGCTTTCCTTGCCAGCAAGCGGAGATCGTCACCAAATGCAGCTATTGATTCGCCAACGAGTTTGGACCAGGTCTGGAACTTCGATATCCAGCAAGCCTGTTGTCTACTACTGCCAAACCTTTGTTCCAAGGCAAACGAGAGACTTTCATATGTTCTCTTTTCTGCAGAGGATAGACTAGTATCGAAAACACGTGCCTGTCCTTTCAAACTAGCAGCTAAGGTAAGAAGCATTTCTCTATCTCCCCATCTACCTAACTCAGCCCAATCTTCAAAATGCGAAATATACTGTTCCCAGTCTTCGTCGCCTGTGTATTTGTCAGATTTAATTACTATAGGAGATCTGTCATTATAAAAACAACACTGTCCACGTCCATTATTTCTACGTCCGTCATTGTCATTCAAAGGGCAATTTATTTGCCTTCGTGGAGACCTTTGAGGAGACCTTTGTTGGTCCATTCCGCCACCTTGACCAACGTTAAACTCAACTTCAGAGTCAGAGTTAGCCATTGTATAACTCTCAAAAGTACACGGAAAATATGTAGAGATATATTTGTTGTAGGTCGACCTATACCTGCCTCGCAGGGAGCTTTCCTTGACTTGTTACCTTTAACCTTTATGGTTAGACTTGACTTAAATATATATGCACTATTTCTTAATTTTATTTATCCAACAAATTCACTGTCCGCCTTTGCTGCCCACTCAAGAAACAAAGATTTCATAATTTTACAGCATAGAGTACTTGAAACTATCAAAGTTCAAAATTCTTCCCGGCGTAGATTCTTGATACTAGATAGAACTAATATCTACACCTTCTGACACCAATTTGTTATCGTACCCGGTCTTTGTCATGGATGGCGCTATAACAGTTAGTACTGGATGGCTCTTAGAATTTACTACTGTAAAAACCTGATCTCTGAATTATATCATTGGATGGCATTTACTACCTTGTAACCTGTACGTATATCTGATGGTAGAGACGTAATTCAATAGAAAGATTTATTCGTTTCAATTACTTTTAATGGTGTTGAAATATTTGCTATATTATTATAACGATGTTGAATTAAATCATGTAATTAATACGTTATTGTGTTCTGTTTTAGTATTTCATAACCCTTGGTAGTGTCACTGTAGCTGTAAACTTCTGTATTTCAATGTTCTTGATTGTTAAAATGTTATGAAAATGTCACTTTGGCAAAGGAGATGTACACGTTTTTGCTGTTTTTTGTTATTTTGACGGAATTCACTATTTTGACGGCGTCCACAGGTTTCGACGGATTTTACAGTATTGACGACAACCACCTTTCGACGGCATTCGCGAAATTGACGGCGTTTAGTATTGTCATGTAGAAATCAATGTTATTAATGCTCTTTTGACGGTATACCTTGACGGTTGACGGAACCAGTGAAGTTTGACGGACTAGAGACCTATCTCTTATGACCTACTGGTTTCAACCATTTACCCGTTTTGACGGTGGAAACTCAAAACTTGACGGCATTCGCTTTATTTATAGCCTTTTGCGTACTAATATCCCCAGAGTGAATAGTCCCGCCAGAAAAGTTTCAAACATAGCTCTGTCCAATCAGCGCGCACAGCGGCTCCAGTTAGCCAATGAAATCGTTACGCGTCACGATCGTCGTCTGTATCAAATCGCCGTCATGCGAGATAGATCCGTCAAAGGTCCAGTAAAAGCACGATTACAAGGTCCACACAGAACGGATCCCTAAAAGAGTTACAGCTTTGTAATTCGCAGTCTTAGGGGATTTAAGATTTACTAACGGTAGTTATGCTGCTTAAAGTAGAAGCTTACATGACAATAACAGTATAACAATTCTGTAAAAATATCAAGTCATAAATAAAATTTAGGTTCTTGAGAACCGGCGAATAACTTTTTTCACAAAAATACTCAATCTGGTCAAGAGCTGTGTGTCGGTAGTTGACAGTAGGTCTCTAAATTTAATAATATTTGGCCTACGGTAATATTTCAGTGGTATATATTTTTTCTTTCTTCATTATAGGACGGACATATCAGGAGATAATGCAGCTCATCACCCAGGTCATTCGAGGGGCAGAGCGGGCCCCTTCTTTCGTTGTGTGGCACATGACTTTGCGACCATCTTCCAACCTCAATAGGGAACCTATGATTGCCAGTTCGGAAATGGAATAATGATAAGCGCTGGGTAGGTATTAGGATCTTGAGGTAGCTTTCCAGCATAATATTGTCCTTGAAGAGGCTATACATTTGGCCTTTAGAGGAGGAGTCTAGATTTGACCTCCAGTTTTGTGTGAACTGGTCAATGAGCGTCTGCCTTACAAGTTTATGAAGTTTACATTAAAATATGGCTGGTTTACCCATACATACTGTAACACCCGTAGTTGCTAAGTCAGTAATGGCAGGCGGAAGAAATTAAAGTCAACACAGTTTTAAGTTCATCATGGTTGTAATGAGCAATTTAGATTGCTAGAAGTTTTTACTAAACTTTTTAACTGATTCAGTAGGCCTTAGCAATACATCACAAATTGGTAATTCTGATGTAAAACAGCTCAAATAATATCTATAAACAGATGTTCACTACCACTTAAACAGCTTTTGAACCATGATAATTAACTGTACATCTAATTAAAGTAGGTGTATTAAGTTATCAGGCATACAATATGGCACGACTAAGTTTTACTAGTCGCGTAGCAGTTTACAAAGAGTAGTCTAGTTTCAATATACTTTTTACGTAGGCGTGAAGGTTAAGGTTTTTCCAGTGACACACTTATATTTATAGAGAAAAAGTCTGGCAAGAAAAGTCTAACACCAATGAAAAAACGCGGTCTAAAAATGTCGACCAATGAAATGAGCCGTTACAGCCAGCATCTCTGGCAAATCTGTCAGAATGCCGCCATCTTGAGAGACATCTCCCAGTTGAAATATCTTTAGTTATAAAATACATAAATGTAACTAGTTGAACGTTATCTATCATGAAACAAATGGATGCTTTGGAATATAAGGAATTTATCCATGCAAGTTAAGGTTGGTAGAACTGCTTGTTTTATCAGGTAGAGGGCGAAAGACATATGTCTTTCACGAATGAAGTGAGCGAAAGACATTTCAAAATATGGCGCTCACTCAACTTTTGAGCAAAAACGATCTGAAAACAGCCTATAGTATATGTTACAGTAAAAGTTAAATTGACAAAATGATGGTAAAAACCTTACTTAAAAACCTTGAAATAATGATTACTTCAGATTTACTGTAGAATACTGTAAAAATTGCTGGAAAACTTAGCATTACAGACAACCGGAAGTGAAAGATTCCGCGTTAAATCTCAAAATATTCCTGAGAAAATCTGAAGAAATCATGCATATATCAGTCTAACATCAAACTAAAAGTGACTAAATTGTCACATAATGATAATGTGACTATTGAACTAAACTGTTTTTCAAATGGAACTTGATTTCAAGAAGATTGACAAAGTCTTTCAGTTCTATCAAATGTCTAACAGTTCTTTCAACTTCAGATATTAGGATCTAGCTTTCTTGAGGCGTTAAAAAGTTTATAATGATAGAATTTCAGGTCTTATTGTGTAATAAAAACACACATAGATAAATAACAACTGAAGGTTGTTATACTTTTCCTTACCTTAAAAAAAATAGTTAAAAAAAAGAGTTCAGCTGCATTCTAATGTAAACTGTAGTGTTTTGTTTATAATCTTAATTTAATGTTTGCATTTTCGATGATTTTGATGTGGTTACTTCCTTCGGACTGCGATTGAGCACCTTTGAACATTTTTATGAGTTCCGAGTCCTTTGATTTACCCAGTGCTATTTTCTTAACTTGATGGAAATTGAGCAGTCTCATGTGCTGGCGCTGTGTTAACTGTTTAGGATGCTGCACAATGGACCCAGGTAGCACCAGAAAGTTAAATTTATCAAGGATGTCCTCTCTGGATGTACAAGGAAACCACGTCAAGTCGGCGTCAAGCAAATTTGCCGCATGTTCTGCCATTTGTGTTCTTCATTGGCTGTCCATGTGTTTCCAGCCAGTGGGTGGCCATGAGACGCTATGTACTGTACCCTTGAAGGTAACTATGTTTTCACAGTCCCATTCCCACCTAGCAGGGGGAAGAAGTGGCATGGCACCTGTTTTCAAGATGTTGATTGCTTCATCTTGTAAGCTGGTCTTTTCATCAGTTGGCTTAGATTGTTCATATGCTGGAGCTGCTGCTGCAGGGCAAAGACGGTGACTGGTGCTGATAGGTGGGAAAAGGAAAAGGCAGAGATACTGCCTTAACATGCCTTATGATGTTATCGACATAGCAGTCTGAGAATCCAAGTGACTCACTTACTTCATTTGAGATATCTCCGAACTCGGAACCAGTGAGCTCTTGGCCACTGTCATTATGACTTACATCACTGGCATACCTTTCCAGCTTTATATTTTGTATAACGTTATTTGGGATGGAACTAGACAGTGTCACAGTATAGTTTGTATTTCTGTAGACCACAGGTAATTTAAAACAGTCTATCCCTTTGGTTAACATCCCAATCTTGATGCTGACTTCAGGCCTGCTAGGGCTGTATGCATAGTTACTCCTGTCAGGTGCTATGCTGCCTGGATTAGGACTTAAGAAACCCTCCGTTTGTAGGGGTGTACTGCCTCCTTGTACCCATCCAGCCTCCCATTTGCTTAAGTCCTTACTAGGGCTCTTAACCATGGTGTGCCAGAGTATTACTGTATTTTTGATTGCTACGGCATCTTGAGAATTTTCAGCAGCTGGTTTTATGACTTTGCTGTAATCATCAGGATACAAGGAGAGATAAAAACCTGAAGTTTCTCAGAAGAAGGTGGTTGACACAGTGTTCACCAGTCCTTGATGTTTTTGAATTACATGCTTCTTCGAGTCTCCCATTCTGTTACTGACTTTCTCAACTTCTATGCACCATGGGCAGATAACTTTTAAGTGTTGGTGAACTGCTCCCCCAACATGGTTTTTCAGGTCCTTTCTAGAGGCAAAAATGCCTGGACACAGCCAACACTGCATAGCCATCCTGGAAGATAATTTAAGTTTAAGGAAAGCTTTTTCTTCACACAAGAGCCTCTGTATGCCTAATAACTTATACTGTCTTGCACTTAGATTTTGTTACAGGCTTTTTTTTCACAACAGTTACTGTCAGAAAAAGAATAAGAAGAAAAAAAGAAGAAACAATTCCTAACTTTGTCTTTTTCATTTTTTTTGTGGGGATGAGTACTTATTATTATTAACTCATTCTACCCTAATGCCTTATCTCCACTTATGCCCTACTGATATTTATCTAGGAACCACCTAGGAGGCTGATAAGCTAATCTACCTCTGAATACCTAGAGATATAATGAGAGATAGCATTGATTTTGTAGTTGACTGCACAATTTTACTTGGGGTATTGTTGTTAATTAAACACACATGACATCAAATATGTGTTAATAGGTATGGAATTTACATTCTTTGTAAGTTAATTGAATAAGCTACACAGCAAAGTTAATTTCATGCAGCTGTGCAATACAGTTATTTTTCAACAGACTGTTGAATTAACATGTATAAGGACACAAAACAAGTGGACACAATCTCTCATCAGATTTCTTTTTTTTTGATATACAAAATAAACAACATTTATCACTTGCTTAATTTTATTATTTACATATTTTATCAACAAATAAATACAATTCTTTAAAACTTACTTGAAATATATATTGTTTTCATTCGATATAACTCTTATTTTACAAAATAGTGAATCAGTATTTATAGAAAAATAGTGAAAGCATTATATATGAGGATGTAGTAAAACGAATATAAGTAAACAGTTTAACTATTTAAGACAAAAACTATAACTGTCTTGAAAATAGAATTATTTTTGACTAATTGTAAGAAAAACGTTTGTTATGCAAATTTAAATTTCGAAACTATTTCATAAAATTTCTAAATTCGCATGTGTCAAAATAACTGAATAATATACAACACTTTATTCTATTGCACTAGAGACAGTTTCAAAGTTTAACTTAAATGAATGAATGAATGAATGAATGGATGGATGGATGGATGAAATAAATGAATGAGCAAATAAATATTTCATTACACAGGGTTTTCCCTCGAGTTTTTTATTTGGGAGTCCATGGACTCCCATGGCTGCTAATTTAAGGGTCCCTAATAATTTTTGCGGGTCCACAAATTATTGATCTTGAAAATGGACATTATTACTAAAAAAAATTTATCCTAAAACCGAATGAACTTGTATCTTTTTAATTTAGATAGCAGCTGATTCAGTATTTCGGAATGATATCTTTCAAAATGGCATGAGTTTTCCATTCAGACTGATAACAAAAGGTGTGACAGTCTTTTTGTTATGTTATGATCAAATAGCCAGTAATTACCGGCAATTAAGTGTCAACTCGTGTCAATTATGTTCTTCACAGTTTGATCTTAGTTAAAGATAATACTCGATCCTTAATTAGTATCATAATTTTTGTGATTTATTAATATTTTTTCATCAAAATACTTTAAATTTATATGAAATTAATTTTGTTTAATAGAAAAATAAACCATTCGATCTTTTACGGAACGTAACGGCAATCTTAGATTTTAGCGGTATCAGTTAGCGCGGAGAGTAGTTTCCCTTTACCAAAATGGCGAACATCGGTAACAAAACTTGTTTTGAAGTTGGAAAATCGTCTATACCTGTGTATAATGAGCACCCACGATTCGGGGATGGTCCCGGTGGTAAAAAACTGCGCATTTTACATGGGTATCTGCGCAAAGGAAGCTTCAGTGCAAAGGAGTTTCGTGACCGATTTTGCGGGTCCAGTGGACGCAGAGGCACTACAAAATGCGAGTCCAAAGCAGTCAAAGCGCGTCAGGGACGCAGAAAACCTGCGTCCGGGAAAACCCTGATTACATTTCTAAACCCGCATGTGGTCAAAATATGTGAATAATAAACAACACTTTATTCTATTGCACAAGAGACAGTTTCAAAGTTTAACATAAATAAATAAATAAATGTCACTGATCAATTTACAAGTAAAGAAAAAAGAATTTATGTATTTTTATAAAGTTTTTTTTCAGCTAAAATACAACAATAAATATTACAGTGAATCATAGAATTAGTAGGAATTTTCACAATGAAAAATATCAAATATATACCTAAAGGCTTTTTCTCACACCACACTTGTGTTTTTGTTTTTATGTCTGCCAAAATTTAACAGATTTTAATGAAAATTGAATACACTGTACAGTTGAATTAAATATATAACAACAACAAATGTACAATGTACATAGATTCATTGAACTATGACGGTTGAAATAAGGTATCTCAAAAATAAAGTTACAAAATAAGTGCATTTGGCACTGGTTGCTTATGCAGCAAATACTGGCTACTCCGGGCTCAAACAATTCTGCCGCCAAACTTGCGTTACAAAGGATAGAATTTGCTATTATCTTGACATCGGACTTTTTTTGAAAGTGTGCATTACTAGATTACTAAAGTTTTATTAAGTTCGGCAATGAAGATTGTCAGTGACAGTAACTGTGCCATATAAATCCGCAAAAATAAAGAGTGCATATTTTAAATTGCAAAAACTTATAACTATTTCGTTGCATATTCATCAAAATCTGCACGAGCAAAATACAACGTCCCAGATAGCTACTATTATAATAAACCTATTGTAATATCAGCGTGTGGATCCACGATATGTATATTTCATTACTCCACTTACACATAAAGTGCTACATATATCCTACAAATATTTGTTTTATTGAGTTACTAATACCCATTTTTCAAAATGTCAGTGTGCCAGTCCTTGAAACAAGGCACACAGACATGAACATTGCACTGTAAACACATATTGAAACATTCATGCCGCCTTTTCCTTTTGCTACATTGACGGCACCTTCCACGTTTCAAGCCATTACTTGGAAAATGGCCGGCATTCACAGTGGCAAGAGATGCCTTCTCGTTTTCCGTATAATCCGCTATCAATTGCTTTGCAACGTTCATTCTAAAGTCAATCAATGCGCGTTCCTTGGGTTTTCCTTTTCTCGTTTTTAATTTGTGATACGGGGATTCTTTCATTACGATGAAGGCATTTACCACCGCTGTATCCCATAAAAACCAAAACAGGTACAACCACCATTTTCTTGACGTACGGAAGGTTGAGTAGGCTGTTCTCAATTGGTCAGCATGATCAACCCCGTTCATGTAATTGTTGTACTCGGAAATTGTTACTGGCGCAGGTACTTCCTTGATGTCACCAGTGCGCGACTTTCTCGGTACAGAGGAATCAATATTTGCTGGATTATCAGCAGTTGAAAGAGTAAATATTTCTTTCTTATCTTTCCAAATGCACGTGACTAATTCTCCTTTCTGCGCAAATTTCATGTCTCCTTGATTTTTCACGTCCTTCTTTTTCAAAGTTGTATGTGGAAAGCCTTTCCTGTTAGATCTAACAGTTCCCCTAGCGTATGTTCCATTATTTTCTAACTCCTGGAATAACATAGGACTTGAGAAATAATTGTCCATATTCACAATGTGGTTTCGTCCATTTATTCCATTCATCAGTTCAGTAACAACACGATGTGCAAGTCCATTCTCTGCTGGTCCATCACGACCAGTATAAACCTGAAAGTCATTCACGTAGCCATTTGCCGGATCTGCCCGCACCCAGATTTTTATGCCGTATTTCGTCGGTTTGGCCGGCAGATATTGTTTGAATGATAGACGACCACGGAATTTTACCATAGCCTCATCAACACTAACGTTCTGATGCGCGTTGTAATTTTGGAGACACAATTTCCTAACTTCATCCAGAATAGGTCGCACAAGAAAAAGTTTGTCATAAGTTGGATGACCCCTTGGTTGCATCTTTGATCGATCATTTACATGAAAGTACTGCAGGATTTTCATAAATCGGTCACGTTTCATCACTTTCCTGATGGACAAATTACCAAAGGTCTTGTCTGTAGACCAGTACATCTGAGTCTGTGGTAACTGAAATCACAAAAAATAGCTGTTCAAATGCTTGCATATAAACAAACTTATTTTGTGTCTATACTGAAGTCAATATACTTAAAAACCTTTATAAAAAGACGATAAAAAGCTGTATATGTACAGCCGGGTCATACATCTAAGTCCGTAATTAACTTCAGCATTATAATCCAAACAACCAAAATTAATGTAAACTTGTATGTCAGTGTATTTTTCCACTACTTTGAAAATGGGGCCGGGGCAACTGGGAAAAATGCACCATAAATTATCCAAACAGGGATTTTTTATTTCAGAATTATAAACTAACAATACTTTATAGGCAAGTTAGTGTTGACTGGAAACAAAAAAGAAGAAATTCTATAAGCAAACATATCTCTGTGACTAAGCTAGCAATACACAGAATTTCAGAATTGAGCCACGCCATGAGAAAACCAACATTGTGGCTTTGCGGCCAGTATGGATCCAAACCAGCCTGTGCATCCGCGCATTATGGTCAGGATCCATGCTGTTCTTTTTCAAAGCCTACTGCAATTAGAGAAACCGTTAGCAAACAACATGGATCCTGACCAGACTGTGCGGATGCTCAGGCTGGTCTGGATTCATACTGGCCGCAAGGCCACTATGTTGGTTTTCTCATGGCGCGGCTCACTTAGATATTTGTCTGAATCTGTCATACATATTCAAGTCATTGACAGTTACTGATAGTTTTTCCTATTTCATACGGGTATTTTTATTTTGTATTCACTCTGACTGGCCGTTTTCATTGTAAGTGTGGTAATTTGAGCTGTTACGACTTATATGGTCTGCCTGGCGAACAAAACATCAATTTATTTAATTTTGTTTTGGTACTTTTAGCATTATTTTTCATGTTGTTTTTTTTAAGTATTGCAGACGGTTTATTTACGATAAACTGACATTTACATAATCATGTCTTTCAATGACACGGTTTATGGGTAAGTAATTACAATTCAATGTTTACAAACTTATTATTGTCCGTAAGTATTGACCTGGCACTCAATAATCTTCGCCAATATATTCGGGTGTTTTCGTTATTTTACGCGATAGTTGTGTCCTGAAAATATCTAGATTTATCAAAATTTATTAGATAAACACCTGTACAGTGGTGTAGTGGTAAGCTCTCCGACTTGGAAACATGTTACCATGGGTTCAAATCTTTTTTTAACCATTTTTTAAAAAATATAGTTCCCTGTGTTTGTATTTGTTACTATGATATTATATTATTTTATGGAACATTTGATGTGTCGCTAACAACAGTTCTTTGAATTGTCTGTTGAATGAATGAATGCTTGTCCGGTCCTGAAGATTTTAAACGTCATTTTGTAGAACGGTTTCATGAACGTAGAAAAAATTTAATTGATAGAATCTAGTAGAGTATTTTGTTTATAAATTATAATAAGTGTCTGTTAATTTTACAGATAAAATAAAATAATAATAATAAAAAAAACCCAATTTGGTCGGACAGCGGACTCGAACACACAACACTGTGATTAGTGACAAAACGCTTTGTCAGCACAGCTATATCTGCACATGATACATGATGGTATATAACTGGCTTTTCAATAGTTATATCGTTGTTTAGGTTCGGAAACCGAACATTAATTTACGGAAACATACGGAATATTCATGAGTGCCAGGTCAATACTTACGGACAATACTATACCGTTATATCAACATCAACATATTTAAGTCCTGTGAAAATTTTCAGGTTTGTTTTCTGACTGTCAATTAGTAATTTTAGATGTTAAATTGGGGAAAAAAACATACTAGTATTCGTTGGAGGAACTGGAGCTGAAATTCTGCAACAAATCAACCAAGAAAAGGTACTGTATGTGTATAATCGCAAAGACCATTTCATATTTGGCAGCTTGAAACTTTTTGCTGAGTATAAAGAGTATATATAAAGAATAAGTTTATTTTTTGATTCAAAGTATCATCAATGATACAAAATAACTAAATATATTGTAACTATAATATTCATTATTTCCAGTGACTATCAAAGCAAAACTTTCATTTTAGCTGCTAATCCTATGGTCATAAACTACTTAGTTTCAGTGGATGGAGAAAAATTGTTGTTAAAAATAAATTATCATTTATAACTGTATTTAAAAAAAAAGGTTGGGATGCCAGTACTGATCTATATATTCATTTGTTGTTGTAGTGTTCCATAAACTTATCTGTTGCTAAATACTTAATTTTCACCGACAGGCGACACAATTCTAGAAGTGTTATTAGAATTATTAGTTTTGTTTCGTACAAATTCATGAATTTAGCAAACTGGTCAATCAGTTTTACTGTCCGCAAGAGAAGTAAGTATTGAATGATTGAAACGATGTTATATCTAAAGATTGATTTTAACTGCACTAAATCAGTAAATGTCTTCAGTTTCAGTGCTAGGAATACAATAGTAACATGTGCAAACAATCCCATAACCGATCCTTATCTACAAAAGTTTTTCCCGCCAAATATTTTGAGCAGTATCTTGTTTCCTAGAGTCGGTTGGGTATTGCAAATTAAAGCTGTTGACCACCTCAGCTGTATGGCAAGCAAATCCATCATTCAAACAATGTCCTAAAAGCTGAAACTTATTTTTTTTTAATCGAAATGCAGGAGAAATTTGATAGCTATCCTCTATACCATGACGAAACAAAGTAGTGAAAGAATTTACTGCACATCGACTAAGGCAACAGTGTTGTCAAATCAAAACAATATTTATTTATTGTCCGTAAGGCATGTATATTTTCTTTTTTAGAAGTTGCAAGTCACCGTTTATCAAAACAGATATTCATGTCTGTCTTTTTTATAGTTATAGGTACATTTCAGTCGCATATCTGGTTTTAGAAATAAATATAATGATAGATTCTACATAGAATCTGAAAATAATTTTACAACTGAAAACGATTGTGAAAAGTAGACATTATTCTAGTACTGCTGTTATTTCCTGGAAATTTTTTGACTTATTATTTATAGAATTTATAATACCTGAATAATGCTCATGTACACGCGGATTCCCAACCATGCCTTCATTTCAACAAATGTCACTTGTCGCCATGAAGGATCCGGCTTCCTGGATTGTTTCTGACTGGCATACAGATTGGTCTGTTTGACAAGAAGCTCAATCAACATTACTGGAAAGAAAAGCTCAACAAAGTCCCATTCTTTATCATCAGGGCTCAGTAAAGTGGTAGGTCCCGGTTCAGGCCCAATAAATGGCCTCTTTGGGCGTGGTGTTTTGTCATTTACTGACCAAGTGTCATTGTTCTGGTCTTCGCTTTCACTTCCACTACCGTCCGAATCAGAACTGTCATCAAAATTACGAATCAAATCCGCTAGAGGCACATCATCGTCCGACTCAAACTCTGAGAAATCACTGTCACTAAAATCAATTACAGAATTATCCATATTGAATAGTCAGGCTTGGAGAAATCACTTGAGTATTAATTTTCTGTTAAAACTACGCTCGTTTTTACAGCTTCCAGTACGAAAACATTTATTTCACATCATCCGCCATTTTATGTAATGTCTCATGACGTTACGTAACAAAAATTTTGATTGGTCCAATTTGATAGAAAGAACTTAAAGCGTTTATCAAAAGACCAATAAAATGTGACGACTCAATGCGTCACGCGGAATTCAGAGCTACTACTGTGACGACGCATGTACGCGGCATGCGGTATCCAGAGGTAGTTTACAACACCGCTTAGATGTGGCACGCGATATACCGATAAGAATCGGACGACGCATTAATGCGTCGTGCGGGCATAATGAGTTAAGGACATCATTTACTTATGCACGACTAAATTGATCATTTTCTTCTGTATCCGGCAAAATGAGTGAGTGGTTAGCCCATCACAAAATGGTTTTAATTAGCACGCATTTCTCTATACTGGCTTGGAATTTGTCTTTGAAATTTAAAAATATTGTTCATTTTCGCGCTTTACATAGTCAATCGGATTCCAGATTTCAAAAACGCTAATCTGCATCTAGGCTAAGTTTTATATGCGCTCCAGTTTCCTTTTTGGCCAGGCGCCTCGCTAAGTGACATGGGTAGCTAATCCTGCCCTTAACGAAATCAATCAGGCGGCGCCGCCTTACTCTGTTAACACTACAAAGTTCCTTATTATTTTTTTACTTCTACATTCCAAAAACAAAGAAAAATATCAAACAGGGAATGCCACGCACTAAAAGCGCAGCCTCCTCAAAACGAACCCCCCAGCACGCAAACGCGTGCACCACACACACACACACACACACACTCAAAGCTTACACATCAGGACAAAACGAACAACACACACACACACACACACACTCAAAGCCAACACATAAGGACAAGACGAACAATAAGCATACACACACGCGCGCACACAAAGTCAACACACAAGGACAAAACGAACAAACAAAGGAACACAGTGGGGCACCGCCTTGGAACGGTCAGTGGCAAAAACACCACTGGGAAGCTTAAACCGGTTTATGGTGCGCACCCAACCTCACTCTTACCCCCACCATGTTCCAAAGACATGGGTCAGTGTAAATAAAAGTAATCCCCTCCAGGTGAATCTCTAACACACGTAATGGAAACAAAAAGGCATGGCATGTAAAACACAAAAATGCTCGTGTATAAATATATAAAAAGCAAACCTTAAGAACCAAAAACGTATGTACTCAATGCCTTTTCAGAAGACAGAGCAACAAGAGAAACACCCTTAAGGGCCCGACGAAACAGGCCAGAAGACAAATATCAAAACAGTTCAGTCCTGGTAGGATTTAAAAACTGCTCATCATAGAGTACTCCCCCTCTTCCGTCAGACGCAATCAAAGTGGGAAGCGTAGTGTCCAACTGTAAACGGGTTGAACACTAAACATGCGGTATGTCTCAAAACAGTTGGGTCGTAACCTCTTTTGATAAAACGTTTGATAATCTTTTCAAATACATTTGGAAAATTACCATGACCCAAGATCTTACGAAGTTTGTTAACCACATCCCCATAAAAAACGGGTTTAGAAATACCTTCTCGCAGAAGTGTCTTTAAATTACTATTGAATTTTAAAACTAAATCAGAATTACGATAATAAAATTTAGTAAAATATTTACGCAATTTGTAATAACGGTAACCTTGCTGAAGAAGTTTACTTGTAATATTTATTGATTACGTTCATTGAAATGCTTGACATGACAACACGCTCTGGCAAACCGAATTAATTGAGAAATATATACCCCATAAGATGTAGCCTGAGGTACATCCCCATCCAAATGGGGAAAATTAACAATACTAAAATTAAAATCATCCCTCTTGTCATAAATTTTGGTATGTATAATATTGTCATAAATAGAGAGATGTAAATCTAAAAATGAAGCATCAGTATCCGAATTGTTAGTTTTAATTAACTGAAGCTCCCTAGGATAAATAGTACCCACCAAATGACCAAAAAAACGGATTATCCATATTAAGAATATCATCCAGATAGCGTGATGTATTAATAAATGCAGTTATAATATCTGCTTGCGTATCTGGAGAAAGGCTCAACATAAAGTCTCTTTCATAACAATATAAAAACAAATCTGCGACAAGGGGTGCACAATTTGTTCCCATGGGAATACCAACATTATTGTGCATACCCTTTTCTGCTAAACTTTTAAATCGCCACGACCATGACCTTTTTTTCACCAATGGTCATGTACATATGAAATAGCTATATGTTTATATATGTAAGTTGTTTTGTCACTAGAAGTAAGCATTTTTGTCTGTGATACCAGTATTATGTGATATTAGAATTTTTTTAACTATTTATTGTCTTTGTTTTTGTCTGTTCTATGGTTTTATGTAATACTATTTAATTGTTCAGTCTTACTTCCTATTTATTTCCCTCCCCCCCCCTTTTTTTTACTCTAACATAAAGAACAAAACATAAACTTTTGTATAACATGTAACAGTTTAATACATTTGTCTTTTAGTTCATTGTACCATTCTTGTCTACAATTTAGCAGATTTAAACCACTTTGGAAGTGGATTTCCATGGTACTTCAGTAACCGGTCAATGTGGTATACCTTAGCATTGGAAGTTTTCTTTTGTTTAACTAGATATGTCAAATCATCAATACGTTTCTGAACAAGGAATGGTCCCTTCCATTTTGGTACTAGTTTTGAGCAAACACCTGGTTTAGTTCTAGAATCATAGAGCCATACAGTTTGTCCTGGTTCAAGAATTCTAGCTTTTGATTTTACGTCATAATAGCGCTTACGATAATTTGCAGATGTCTGGAGGTTTTCTCTAGCAATATCATGAGCTACTTTTATTTTATTTTTCAGATCAGTGATATAGGGACCACCCGTAAGGTTGTTGGCTGACTCAGGATGACCAATCATTGCTGCCATTGGTAACATGACCTCTTGACCGAAAACTATTCTGTTTGGTGATATTCCTGTGCTCGCATGTGGTAATGCACGATATGCCATTAACAAATGTGGAAGAAACTGATCCCATAGATTTTGTCGCTTTGTGCAGAACGATGATAGCATGGTCTTAATGGTACGGTTAAAGCGCTCTACGACTGAATTTGCTTGCGGTCTTATGACAGAGGTTCGGACTTTGGTTATACCTAGTAATTGGCACATTTCCTTAAATAGTTCTGACTCGAAATTTGAACCTTGATCAGTGAGGACAACAAGAGGTACACCAAATCGAGCTACAAAGTTACTTATGAAAGCCTCTGCTACAGTGGATGCTTCCATATTAGGTAAAGCTACTGCTTCAGTCCATTTTGTGAACACATCAGTTATCACTAGAATGTATCTATTGCCATTTGGTGTTGTTGGGAGTGGACCAGTTAAATCTAGGGAAACTTTTTCCATAGCTGCATATACTGGATCCTGACCAAGTGGTGCGTGAGCAGGTTGTGCTTTCTTTCTCACCTTGCAAATGTCACATTGTTGGCAGTAATCTTGTACGCAGTCTTTCATTGCTGGCCAATAGAACTGTTGCTGAATTCTTGCTAACATTTTCTCCGCACCTAAGTGACAAACTGAAGGAATGTTATGGTAATTGTACAGGACATCTGAACGCAGTTTGGTAGGAACAATAAGTTGGAGTACTAAATCCACTGTTTGGTCAAACCATTGTCTGTAGAGCATATTATTTGTCATTTGTAGCCGGTCCCATTGACGCCACAGAGTTTTTGCGACTGTTGAGTGTTTAGCAATATTGTTCCAGTCGGGACGTTCACCACCTTCAAGAGCTACATACAGAAGTCCAATATCATGATCTTCTAACTGATTCTTGCGTACAGTACTTGGTTCCCAGCCATCCAGAAGTAAAGGGTGTGGCTTCATGTCAATTTCAGCTGCCTGCTGTTTACTTCTAGTGATTGCGCAAATATTACCTTGTAGTTTATCAGTAGATTCTCTACTGGTAAGGGGAACAGGTTTTGATATATCATGTTCTTGCTCATCAGGGTTTTGTTGGAGTTCCAGTTCATACTTTTCCTGTCTTGAACATGCTTTACATGGAATTCTGGATAATGCGTCTGAGTTTTGGTGTAATGTACCCGGCCGGTGTACCTCTGTAAGATCATAACTTGATACTTTTTCCAACCATCTAGAAATTTGTCCGGTTGGGTTTTTCAGGTTGCGGAGCCAACTACAGCGGCATTATCAGTGCGAAATGTTACATGGTGTCCAACTAAGTAAGGATGAAAGTGTTTCAGAGCTTTAACAACAGCCAACAGTTCTTTCCTGGTAATACAGTATTGAAGCTCGTGTTTAGACATTGTTTTACTCATGTAGGCAATCACACGTTCAGATCCTTCTTGTATCTGTGACAACACGGCCCCTAAAGAATGATGAGAACTGTCCGTGTCTAATATATATGGTTCGCCAATTATTGGAAATGTAAGGACTGGGACGCTGGTCAACTTTTGTTTCAAAGTTTCAAAGGCTGTTTGGCATTCGTCTGTCCAGATGAATTTCCTATTCTTTTCACAGAGTTTATATAGGGGTTTTGCAATTTCACTGTGATTTTCTATGAAACGTTTATAGTACGCAATCAACCCGTAAAAAGAGCGAACTTGTTTGGCTGACCTAGGTATTGGCCAATTAACAATGTCATTGACTTTGTCATAATTTGTACTTATACCTTTTTCAGATACCTGGTGACCGAGAAAATTTACACTTGTTTGCAGAAATACACATTTTGATGGTTTAAGCTTCAGTTTTGCATCTTTTAATCTCTTAAAGACCAATTCTAAGCGTTCAATGTTTTCGGCAACTGTCTTACTAGGAACAATTATATCGTCCATATACACTACGCATTTTGACCATTGGAGACCATGCATTACATCGCCCATTAGTCGACAAAATGTTGCCGGTCCAATAGCCATACCGAAAGGCATACGAACAAACTGGAACAAACCCATACTGGATGCAAATGCAGTTTTCTCACGATCTTCGGGACGAATACCTATTTGCAAGTAGCCTGAGAATAGGTCCATACTACTATAATAAGAATTTCCACTAAGGGCATCTAGGCATTCATCCATTCTTGGTAGTGGGTAAGAGTCTTTTTTAAGGGTTTCATTGACCTGGCGATAGTCAACACATATGCGAGCAGTTTTATCTTTCTTAGTCACTATTACCAGATTGCTGCACCAGGGACTTATTGAAGTCTCAATGACGCCTTTATCCAGCATTTTCTGAATTTCAGTTCTTTCAGTTTCATGTTTTGATAGTGGTAACCTTCTCATTTGTTGTTTAATAGGTTCAGTACCGGGTATAACCTCAATTTTGTGTTCAATTCTGTCTGTTAACCCTAAATCATTAGATGACTTAGCGAATATGTCCTGATACTTAAACAGTAATGTTTTTAAGGATTTCTTTTCAGATTCAAGGAGGCCTTTGGAGCTGCGATTGTACAAGTCACACAGGAAGTCCGGTAATTCTGATTTATTGTCAAAATTATTACTTAATGCTTCAGTTTTAATTTCAGAAGTTACCTGTGCACAGTGTTCCTGTTTTGTAACAGACATGTTAAGAGACTGGCATTTACCAAGCACAGTTTGAGGAAAAATATCAACTTGGTCTTCTTCACCATTTACAACATTTAGTTTAACTGAGCTATTATCACTGGTATTTACAGTGCCTGGCAGAAGCTGAATTGCCTTGTTTTGCTTAACAGGTTCAACTAAAGCCATTTGATCAAAATGTTCTTTGCTGGGAATTGTCACAGTTACCCATGCACTAGAGTTTCCTGGAATTGAAGTTTTCTCTTTCACAAGTACTCTACAAACCATAGAGTCTTTCCCACCTTACCAACATGGAATTTTGTCCCCTAGATTTGTAATGAATATTCTACATAATCAACCCCTTTAACATATTGTAACATAAAGTCTTGACCAAGAATTCCATCAGGTGCTATGTCACAAACAGTTACTGTGTGTGTATACTCAGTTTTTCCCATTTGAATTGAAATATTTGCTGTACCATAAACATTTATTTCAGAACCAGTAACGTCTTTTATACAAATAGTTCCTTTCTGCAAAATTGGCCTAACTCCTGCTTCAATTTGTTTATTCTATTAGCCAAAAGGGTTGTGGAAGAACCACTGTCTATAAGCATATCTACATTAACATTTGAAATTGTAACACCTGTATAAAATCCATTGTCCCATTTTTCAGTGTTTTTAAATGTTTTACCTACATAACTTGTTTTTATTTCATTTTCAGGAGTTTCAGGTCCATTGCTCGTCATCGACTGTGGGCCTACTGGGTCGACGGCCTGGTGTTTTCCTGGTTCTTCTGTGGCACAGTTGCTTGACCTTGGTTCTGAGATTGGGTTGTGGCACTTGGTTCTGTTGAGGAGGTCTCACTAGCCATCGTCTTTGTTGGTTTTGATTTGCCTGACGGGACCCATGTCTGTTGTAAAGGCAGTTTTTAATGAGATGGTCTGGAGACTGACATTGAAAGCATTGCTTTAGAGTACGATTACCTCGTCTGCTTCTGAGCTCATCTTGTGCTTCTGAAAGCTTCTTAACACAGTCCTGGAGTTGTTGGAAATTCTGTGCCATCATTGATGCTGATGGAATGTTTGCAGCCTCCTGAGTGTTTTGACCACTCCCGGTACCATTTACATTTCTCACCATTCTAGCTGTGGCATATTGTGACATGTTACCTGTTGGGAAGAAGACGCCTTCATACATTTCTATGATACCCACTGCTTGTTCAACACTGCGACATTGTTCTGTAAGACATTTAAATTTTATTTCAGCTGGAACAGACTTATACAGTTGGTTAAGCGCAATCATTTCTTGGGCATCATGGGTAATGGATGGGTAAGCACGCTTAGCTAAACGGCGCAGATCATCTCCAAGCTTAGCAAAGGTTTCATTGGGACCTTTAAGTCGGGCTTCGAACCTTGTCATCCACATTGGTTGCTGTCTGGCTTTACCACACCTTTGGCTAAGGTGGTACACTATGTCTGAGTACCTCTCCCTCTCGGCACTATGAATTGTCATAGAAAGTTCTGAGCTTTACCCCGCAGGCTGGCTAGAAGTGCTAATGCTCGCTCACGATCTGTCCACTGGCCAAGTTCAGCACATACTTCAAAATGACGCAAGTAAATTTCCCAGTCTTCCTCACCACTGAAGCACTGAGGTTTGATTGTTAAATGACCATTCTTTGGCTGTTGGCCCTCATAGTGACCTGGTTGATTTACTGGAAGACCCAAATACCTGATATTTGATCTGTTTGAGTGATTTCTGTTCTGAGGCACCGCTGGTTGTTCTCTCATAGCAGGTCTTTGTCGAGGTTGTGCTTGAGGTTCATAAAGATGTGGCACATCATCATCTGTGTCACTTTCCTCTGCATTCATCACTGAAGCTGGAGATGGAGGTTGTTCTTGTGGTTATGGAGACTGAGCAGTTCAACCTGCTTCTTCCTCATTTTGATTGTTTATATTGAAATTTACTTCACTGTCTGAATCAGCCATACTTATCAGCAAATAAATGAAAGATAATCAGTTGTGTTTGTTCTTCTTTTAGATTTTTCTAAATTTGTTTTCTATAATTTTTTTAATGCTTACTTCTAGTAACAATACTATCTTATTTCTATATCTATCTATTTATTGATTTTATCTCTATATATTCATTGCTATTGTTATTTATAGGCCCTGTGATAAGCTCATACTGTGATACTGTTTTTCTTTTTTTTTTTTTAATTGTTGTTTACTTTGTACTTCAAGTACTTTGATACTTTCGTTTACATTCTAAATGTTATGTCACTCTTTTGTAAGTAGTACGCGATAATTCTTTATTAGCCGTGTGGGTTCCTATAAGGTGATCCCACTGGTACGACACCATTTGTAACACCCGTAGGTGCTAAGTCAATAATGGCAGGCGGAAGAAATTAAAGTCAACACAGTTTTAAGTTCATGGTTGTAATGAGCAATATAGATTGCTAGAAGTTTTTACTAAACTTTATAACTGATTCAGTAGTCCTTAGCAATACATCACAAATTGGTAATTCTGATGTAAAACAGCTCAAAATATCTATAAACAGATGTTCATTACCACTTAAACAACTTTTGAACCATGATAATTAACTGTACATCTAATTAAAGTAGGTGTATTAAGTTATCAGGCATACAATATGACACGACTAAGTTTTACTAGTCGCGTAGCAGTTTACAAAGAGTAGTCTAGTTTCAATATACTTTTTACGTAGGCGTGAAGGTTAAGGTTTTTCCAGTGACACACTTATATTTATAGACAAAAAGTCTAACACCAATGAAAAAACGCGGTCTAAAAATGTCGACCAATGAAATGAGCCGTTACAGCCAGCATCTCTGGCAAATCTGTCAGAATGCCGCCATCTTGAAAGACATCTCCCAGTTGAAATATCTTTAGTTATAAAATACATAAATGTAACTAGTTGAACGTTGGATGCTTTGGAATATAAGGAATTCATCCATGCAAGTTAAGGTTGGTAGAACTGCTTATTTTATCAGGTAGAGGGCGAAAGACATATGTCTTTCACGAATGAAGTGAGCGAAAGACATTTCAAAATATGGCGCTCACTCAATTTTTTAGCAAAAACGATCTGAAAACAGCCTATAGTATATGTTACAGTAAAAGTTAAATTGACAAAATGATGGTAAAAACCTTACTTAAAAACCTTGAAATAATGATTACTTCAGATTTACTGTAGAATACTGTAAAAATTGCTGGAAAACTTAGCATTACAGACAACCGGAAGTGAAAGATTCCGCGTTAAATCTCAAAATATTCCTGAGAAAATCTGAAGAAATCATGCATATATCAGTCTAACATCAAACTAAAAGTGACTAAATTGTCACATAATGATAATGTGACTGTTGAACTAAACTGTTTTTCAAATGGAACTTGATTTCAAGAAGATTGACAAAGACTTTCAGTTCTATCAAATGTCTATCCAAATGTCTATCGAAATGTCTAACAGTACTTTCAACTTCAGATATTAGGATCTAGCTTTCTTGAGGCGTTAAAAAGTTTATAATAATAGAATTTCAGGTCTTATTGTGTAATAAAAACACTCATAGATAAATAACAACTGAAGGTTGTTATAATACGAATAACAAGTGGAATCCAGTATTGCTTTAATCTGTTTTAACCATTTAGAATTGTGAGTTGATTGATACATGTTTTGATAGCAGAGAAAGGATATTTTTGATGCGTTTGGCGTAAGGGTTAGTTTACTCCAAAAATTGACCATACGTGACTTTATAATGATCTCTAAGGGGTAGCGACAAAGTTCGGCGTATAGCATATAACGTGGGGTACTTTTCCTAGATTTTATTATTATCCTTAAAAAGTCACAGTGTACCTGTTCTATGATATCAAGATTTTCATAACCAAATACCTCGGAACCGTATGTTAAGATGGGTAAAACAGTATTATCAAACAGCTTTAGCTGTAGGTCAATTGGGAGGGCTAGATTACTAATTTTCACCAGGAGCTGGTGCATTGCTTTTCTGGCTTGAGTAACTAAGTGCTTCTACATGAAAGGAAGCTACCTGAAGAAGAGAAATACACTCCAAGGTACTTGTAGGTTTTAATTGTTTTAATTTATTGGCCGTGTATACTAAACGAATATTTATCTGGTCGATTTGTACCAAAAACTATAACCTTTGTCTTGTTGTAATTAATTTTCAACTTCCAAGTTTCACAGTAGGTATAAAAATCATCAAGGCAATTCTGAAAATTGACTTCACTATCTGAAAAAATAACCGTATCATCAACATATAGTAACACTAATAACTTTAAATAGATTAAGGTATCTTGAATACTTATATTTAACTGAATACCATTATTGTTTATCAAGAGGAACTGTTCTAAGTCATTTAAGTGCAAGGAAAATAAAATCGGTGACAAGTTTTCTCCTTGTCTAACACCACACCCACTGGAAAAAAATGCAGAAGTTTCTCCATTGAGAGAAACACATGACTTTATGTCAGCATACATATTTTTAATAACAGTCAAAATTCTACCATGAATTCCTAAATTAAAAATTTTGCTCCAGAGACCTGCCCGCCATATTGAGTCAAATGCAGCAGAAAAATCTATAAATGAGCAAAACACTTTCTTTTTTTCATTTCTTAATTTCTCAATCAAAAAATTTAAACTAAAAATATGATCAGTAGTGGAATAATTTGCCCTAAAACCGGCCTGATTCTCCTTAAGAAGGTTATTTTCACATAAAAATACATTTATCCGATCATTCAATATAGATGTAAATATTTTACCCAGACAACTTAATATGGTTATTGGTCTGTAATTAGCTGGATCTGTAAGGGAACCTTTGTTTTTGTAAATTGGTTTAATTGTACCTATTAACCAGGCTTCCGGTATCACCCCGTACTCGAGAATATAGTTAAAAGTGACCTATATAGCGGTGACATAACCTGTTTAGTACACTTAAGGTATTCATTTATAATATCATCCTGTTCGAGGGCGCTTTTCCACTGTTCGAGTTGGAAATTGCCTTTTCAATTTCTTGCAGGGTGATTGGCCTATTTAGAGTATCAGTTGTATATACATGGGGAACAGAATCATTATATTCTGGGTCTATGTTCTCATGGGATTCAGCATTAATAATTTTAAAGTATTCAATAAAATCGGATAAAGTGGGGGTGACCTTGTTCTTTTTACTACCTAGGCTGTTTAGATAACGTAATAATCTTTTGGCCTTTGCGAACTCATGGACCGTAACTTCCTCTCAGTATTGAATTTATGCTTATTTAACCAGGTGTTAATCGTTTGTTTGTAGAAGCGACTTGCTCTATTTAACGCTAATCTATTTTGGTCAGTTTTATGTAATTGATAATTTTTACGAGCGACATTATATAAGTTTCTTGCTTTTTTACATTGAGGCCCGAACCTGGGTTTAGAGTTAGTTTGACATATGTTATTAAAGTTTTTGATAGGTCTAGAGAAGGTACTTTCGGCACAATTAGAAAAGAGAAGGGCAATTTTGCTTGTTATGTCGTTTATATACAGACTGTTGACTTGATCGGGTGGGTTATGAAGACAAGCTCTAATTGCATTAATCATTTGTGGGTCTAGGTTAGCTACGAATTCAGATTTTCTGTTATCTTTCCACCTAGGGGTACCTTTAGGTGCATTATTACCTGAAAGAATTTGTTCACTATCAGTATATGCAAAATTAATGGAAGCTGACAGCAGGCAGTGGCCATCTGAAAAAAGCGGATCCAACTATCCAACAATTATTAAACTTACATAGCTGTAACAATTTTCGCCCATGGTTATTGACTTTAGTACATTGTGATTTTCTGACAACTGGTATGTTTAGGTGGTGTAACATATTAAAAGAGTTAAGTGAACGTAAAGTATCATCATCCAGATTGAACTCTTTTGACAAAAAGTCATCACATTCAGCGTAATCAGGTAAACTTGAGGTGTGCCCATTTGCATCACCTGTAATATACACATTTTCAAATTGGTTACATTTAACAGCTACATCATTTACAAATTCAAAATATTCATCTTCGTTGTAAAAACGAGACTGTTCAGGTGAGATGTCTATCCCTCCGATAATAATTCTCTGATGACAGTCAACAGTTTTTAGCCAATATATGTATTCACAATTTGATTCCAGTATAGAGGGGCTGTCAATTAGCGATTTGTGGACAAAAAACCCAATGCCTCCTGTCTTCCGCTTGAATTTATCACTTCTCGGTTTAGAGAAAAACGTATAGTCCGGTACATTAAGAACGTCGTATTTATCAACTTTGCTTTCAACCACACAAAATATAGAATACTGTTGAAATAATGAAGTAAACTCTGGGATATTTAGTCGCGACTTAAGCCCACACGTTTAAAGCTCCTACTGTTATTTGTTTATTGTTACCATCATTTTTATGTAAATTTTTCATAATCGGTATTGATGGTGTTTCATTAACATTTCTGTCCAAGCTACTTGTAGATAATTCAGATTCCGAACACACAGGTGGAGGAGAATGATCTTTACTGTTAGCATATGTAGGTTGTACGTTTATGACGTCATTTTTAATAGTTTTATTTATGTTTTCAGGAACGTGAACACAGCGAGTTGTTTTAGATGTACTAGGCAACAGGAAACATTTATCACACAGGAACACTATCCCCGGCTGCTCCTAGCACGAGGATACGTCTGGGGAGATTGGACAGCCAGTTGAGTGCGGGGTACCAGAATTACCTGCGGAGCTAGTGGTCTCAGACCCCGTAGCGCTAGACATTTCCGGTCTCTGTGGCTCTGGAAGATGCTCCTGCAACGGTGCATGAACTGCCGTTAGATAACCGGGTGCGGAACTTGAAATGTCGGGGTTCTTGATTTCCTCAGTTGCTTTTGGGGAGTTATGGTTGACAACGCAGGGCGGAGGTTGGAAGTCATTGTTCTCCTCTTTCTCCTCTTCATCGGATTGCTCGTCGATGATGATATCTTGTTCTTTTGGCAGATTCTTCATAACATGCCTCAGTGTAGCATCAACGGTAAAGTCGTACCTCTCCCGGATACGCGCATGAACATTAGGTACAAAAAGTTACGTGAGCCACGTAGGACTTCGTACCAGTTCGGGAACATGTCACGGACAACGTCACCGTTGACTTCCAAAGCGGCGGGAAATTTTATTCTAACATTTCTTGGACCATATTTGTCACGTGCTCACTTGTATTGGGGCCTCAATTCCTTGCGAGCCTCACTGATTTCACGGGGATAGTCTCTGGAAATGCCAAAGCTAGTGTATTTTAGAAGTTTCGCATTTTCCATAATAATGTCAGTGTCACCGGCGTCACGGAAGGATACCAGAATCGACCTGTGACGGATTTTACCTCTGGCGCGCACCACATTACGTTTGCCAATGCGATACGTCTTTCAGAAAGTTTGTAATTATTGTATGACAATTATCAGCGTTAACAATCGCTGCATGACCGCTAAATATCAAATTATTGTGGAGTAGTTCTGCTTCAGTGTCAATACTTTTGTATTCCAAAAGCCGAAGACGGGCCTCCGTAACATCACACCTAGCCGCTTGGAGATATGACGATTTATTGATGGCATCAAGTTTATAATTCATTGGACCAATATTCATCATCATGTCAAACATGATGTTCATTTTGTCATTCATGTTCATAGCAACAAAGTCTTGCTTAGACGGTACACCTGTTTGGTAAAGAGTACTACCTGTTGATGTTGTACTGCTCGATCTGCGAGATCTTTTTTGGGGGGTATCCATTGTTTCCTCCATAATATGTACAAATTTCCCTGTATATTTTGCCATGTTTATCCGTATTTTGACTATAAACTATATGACACTATATTTCACTTTATAGTAAAGTCTTCATACGATCATAGGAAAGTCTTTTTAGCCACTAATTCACACAAAGGTTCACAAATTAGCGGGAGCGATAAAATCCACGTCCGCCATTGATCATATCCGGAAGTCATCTTTTTACAGAACACTGTTTAAGCTAGTGCTAGGGTGTGAGGGCAATATCACATTTCACTACATCTAACGAACAGACACAATCAAATCAAATCAGCTTTGTTTTTTTTGCATGGTTGTGTTGTTATGCTTCCAAAGGATTATCTTAAAAATATTTGCTACCACAAAAAAGTCTTTAAGTGCCATGTGATGTTTATAAAATGTTTCCACGTACTCGGTTTCAGTGATGTTAGATTTTCTTGCCCTTTTGGACCATGTTTACTAAAACAGAATTCCTCTTAAGCCAGTGCTAGGGGCGTAAGGTGTGTTTCACACTTCATTACCTCTCACAAACAGGCTTGATCCAAATGAGTTTGCTATTTATTGGCTTGGTTGCGTTCTTTGCTTCTAAGGGATCTTCGTAAAGTCAATTGCACCATGTTTTCAGCAACTCTGAAGTGTCGTTCAGAAGGTAAATGTTTTCTTAACAATTTTGGTTTTCAAACACTTAATATTGTTTACATCATGAAAGAATGTTAGAATTAATACTTTAAAGTTTTAACAAATCAATGATATCATAATACTGATAACAATGATTCAAAATTCTTCCTACATATTTGTAAATACAGCAAAATACAGTGGTAACGGTTTTTAAAGCACAGGTATGGAAAAAATCGCATTGCTTGAGAAGTATGGAACTATACTATTTTGTAAGAGTATTTAATATCGTGATAACTAAATATTCCTCTACTATTTCCTAAGAAAATAACGATACAATAAAACAAGATTACTGGAATGGTAACGTAACATGTATAAAGTATGTAACAAACAGATTCCTCCTTCAAATAAGTATTTACACTATATTTTCATATGATATTGCTCAATAACACAAGTTTATTGATTACAGTTTATTTCATCATGTTGTTCAGTTTTTAGTTGTATCTTGTTTCCAGAGATGTCTGTTTAAGCATAGATTAATCTATGCAAATAAGCTAAAATACCTAATGTAGAAAAATTATTTACCGTCAGAGTAGCAAAATACTATTCTAGAAAACACTGAGAGACATTAAGACCAGATCAAAACTGTCTGATCTATAGTTTCTAAATAATTGATGTAATAAAACAAGGTTATTGAAATGGTAACGTAACATGTTTAAAGTATGTTACATACTGATTCCTCCTTCAAAAAGGTGTTTAAATTACATTTCCAAACAATATAGCTCACATAAATGGAATTTTATGTTACATAAAATCATTTATGTGCGGGTCCATTATATTTTTGGGTACGAGAAGTGGGTGCCGCATAATGAGCGGGTGCCGCAGACAAGTGGCGTGTGTCGCGATAGACAAGTGATATGCGTCGCGATTCATCGCCATAATTCCAATTTCCTTTGTTTAGAGAAGACGTTTCGTGAACAATTATTATTCGATTTGTATTCAATATTTGAACTGTTTCCAGGATTCTTGTGATTTTTCGGTAAAGAAATATGATTCTCTTCCCTTGGATCAAGAGGAAATCTTGGGAACATTTATAATAATCGTGAAATAGTGTTTTTCATTCCGAAATAAAGAACTTCCGGAACGTGGTGGACAAAATCTTATCAGTTTTATCGGTTTGCAGACAACAGTTAAACGTCTTTTAAGACTTTTTTTGTGTTTATCAATACACAAAATGACATTTGACCATTGGATGGAAAGGGAAACTTCTTTCATTTCTTTGTGAAGACGAATCGTAAATATCATTTTGTTAACAAAGGAACTTCCGGTCAATGGTGTTTCGTCAACAAAGGAACTTCCGGTCAGTGGTGTTTCTGTCAGAATGACTTTGAAAGTTTTACTTTATGGACAAACCTTTGTGGGAAATTTAAAATCTTTCATCTCAAATGAGTCAGATTGTTCATTTTCACTTAATCTTGACCCTGCACGTTTCATGGTGCAGTTTTCTGGATTTCCGGGAGCAACAATTGCCACACTGCGATCAGAGGCCTGTTTAGACCGTATAAGGGACTTTAAACCTGACATAGTAATCTTGCTGTTTAGCACATGTTATCTTTATAATACATCGGTATCAGTGAACAAATTTGCAGCAGAGATTTTGGACTTTGTTGATACGCTTATCACAAAAGAACACGTGAAATACGTAACATTTCTTCAGGTTATCCACCGACGCCAGTGGACGGTTAGAGTTAAATACGCTGTTGATGTTCAGTGGTTTAATGCCCGAGTCGACAAGCTCAACCTTCAGCTTCATCACAAATTCCAATCACGGCCTAACACTAAATTTTGGAGAGTAAAGGGATTTTGGTCGGTCAATCGAGAATCGGCCTATGCAGCTGATGGCATACATTTGTCGCCCCTGGGTAACAGGAAACTGTTCAGCAATGTCCGGGCAGCGGTGGTGACAGCTTCCAAACAGCTGAATCAATAAGATATGTGTTGCTTTTTACCTTATAAAAATTGAACATACATTTTTAGCTGTTATTTGTGCATTTATAGACAAAAAAGTAATATTTTTTAGAGGAAAGGTATTCAATATAATATATATTAACAGTAAAGTAAACCCTTGCTATTCAAGTTGTACAAAAGTAATGATGGATCTGCTTTCTTGTTCGATCTATGGCAATCACAGCCATACTTAGTGCTAATTGACAGACCCAGGCTAATTTGTCCGAAAGGCTCATAACACTATTTATACAACTGCGTTATCCAGTCCGGTCATTTTATTGCAAATTATTGTATCAGCATCCATCCGGTTTACTATGAGTACGAGTACCTGTATTTCACAGTCCAGATCTCGGGGTCTGATGTCTCCAGACACATTGTCTGAAGGCCATATTTACTGGCATTTACTGACTATTGCATATCCAGACAATCAAGTCTTCTGATGATAGAACAAATTTGTAGTAATTTACAATGATTTTTTCACAATAATATTTATCTTATCAGGTAAAGCAAAAAAAAAAAAAAAAAAAAAAAAAAAAAATTTACATCCATCGTTTGCGGACATGGTTGTCTGATGTTCCAGACAATGCATCATTGTCTGAAGACAAGTTTTTCTGGTTACAAGTTTTCTGTAGTTAACAATGTCTGGAAATCTGATGTCACTTTACACAGTTTTCCAGACACTCACTGTCTGATGTTCCAGGTTTAACCCTGATGCATAACAACTCTACCTAAAAATAAACAATATAAGTCTACAAACAAGGGAAATGTCTGTATCTATGACAAAATGTAAAGAAGCAGTCTCAGAATAGACAAATGTACCGGTTTCCTTGTCTTAATTTTTAGTCTGTGTTTTTTTTCAGGTGAAGGCAAAAAACAATCACACTCTTATTATGGATCGAGGAAAGAAGACCTCGAAATACGCCAAATTGTCGAGGAAAGCAACCGTTCAAACAGACAATAGCCCGAATCCAGTGGCAAAGCGAAAACGGAAAATCTCCGTAAACTCTAAAGACGCGAAAAAGTCAAAAACAAAACAAACATT
Source organism: Mercenaria mercenaria (assembly GCF_021730395.1). Taxonomy (NCBI): domain Eukaryota; kingdom Metazoa; phylum Mollusca; class Bivalvia; order Venerida; family Veneridae; genus Mercenaria; species Mercenaria mercenaria. The sequence continues at coordinate 42,061 of NW_026459579.1, forward strand.
TCCAGCGAATGATAAACCTACATCAACCGTGCCTGCAAAAGACAAACGAAAACGTCGTCTCCCAAAACGGTTCCAGGATGATACAGCAGTAACAGTCCCGGAGACAGACCAGTCAGAGTATTCCAGTGAGAGTGAGAGTGATAGTGATAGCGATAGTGATAGAGATTCTCTGTTTGATACTATCACACAGCATACATCTATGCTGGCAGGTAATGGAGGTTTTGGCAATGGTTTCCAAACACCAGTCTCCACTCCCATTTCATCCCAAATATGCAAAAAAATAGAGAAACAGATATGGGCTGATAAGTTTATAAATATGGTCGATTTGCTCCCTCAAGACTCTTTCGTCCCACCATCTAACAATAGTCAATTTATGCTACAAATGGACAATAGGTCTAATCTGAGCGACACCCCATCTGTCCGTCAACGTAAACTTGGCACTATTGAAGCCTGGACCTCGGCATTTTTGAGGTTTGTGGCAATTTATACTGAGAAATTTCCAGCTGTTGCACCTGCCCTCATGAAATATGGTGAAATTATCAGAGATTTGGCATCTCACCGTCCGGGTCAAGCATGGCAGCAATATGACTCTCAATTTCGCCAACTTAGGAGTCATACTCCCGTCCCTTGGGACTCCCTTCATTTTGAGTTCTGGATGCGTGCCTGTACAGAACCATCCCCTACTACATCAGCCATGGTCACCAACCGTCCCTTTCGGAGTACAGGCCCACCGGGCCCAGCCAAACGCTTTCGTTCTCCCACAACATTCTCTTCGAAATTTTGGCCCAACACATGCTGGACTTATAACAGAAGGGGAGAATGTCGTATCCCGTCCTGTAACAGACCTCACATCTGTGGTTTCTGTAAACAGCAGCACTACTCAGGCCAATGCATCTACGATAGCAAAGAACAAGCAGCCCAAGCCCTCCTTGGAACACAAGGAAAATCCCAGTCCTTTGCAGGACATGGTAAGCAAGCCAGTAAACAAACCAATAAATAGATTACCAACACCAGTTCAGGTCAAACCCCTTGCATCTCTCCTGTCAGGTTATTTTGACAAACAATATTTAATCACCGGTTTCACCTCGGGTTTTTCGTTAGCTTACCTAGGCGACCACGCAGCCGCTAATTCAAAAAATTTAAAATCTTGTATTGAACTGCCGGCCATTGTTCAGTCAAAACTAGAAAAAGAATTAAAACACGGAAGAATAGCTGGCCCTTTCAAAGCACGTCCTTTTCCACATTTGAAGGTTAGCCCTATCGGCTTAGTAAGCAAGAAAGTTCCAGGGCAGTACCGTCTTATTCACCATTTAAGTTATCCTGAAGGCTCATCTGTTAATGACGGCATTGACCCAGATATGGCCACAGTTTCATATACAACTTTTGACGATGCCGTTCAATTGCTGTTAACATTAGGCCGGGGGGCATATCTTAGTGAGACAGATATAGCGGATGCTTATAGGTTAATCCCAGTGCATTCGGATGACTACAGCCTACTTGGTTTCCAGTTTCTCGGGGACTTCTATTACGACAAGTGCCTTCCAATGGGGGCTTCCAGCAGCTGTGCAATTTTCGAACGTTTTAGTACAAGTTTAGAATGGATTGCGAAACATGTACTTCGAATCCCCCATATCATTCACATTCTAGATGATTTCCTGATAATGGGTCCTCCACACTCAAACCTTTGCAACGTCCATCTAAATAGCTTTGTATCTATGTGTACCTCTATTGGAGTCCCAATCAAAAAGGAAAAAACTGAATCCCCAAACACAACCATGACCTTTATGGGTCTTGAATTGGATTCCTTACAAATGCAAGCTAGGTTACCTTCTGATAAGCTGTCCAAATTAAGAGAAATGTTACACCATATGTCCCAACGATAACAATTAATTATATCCTTTTATTAAATTTTAGTGGTATCTTGTTTCCTAAGACGTTGGTTGTGGTGGTGGTTAATTTTATGCAAATTAGCTAAACATACCTATTTTGGAGTAAAACCTTTACCATCAGTGTTACAAAATACTATTTAAGAAAACACTGAGAGACTTTCAGCTCAGATCAAAACTGTCTGGTACATTTAAATTGATTTGGAACTTTTTCTAATACAATTTTGTCATTTTGTAACATTCTCATTAATATTCATGAATATGCAATAATATAATTAGTTAATTAACATAAACATACTGCTATTTTAAGGCCAATGTCTTAGCTCCATTTTGATATCATTTTTATTGTTTTATAACCAAAACTGACCAAGATATGACTGATTATCATCTATATGGTTGTCCTTTCCAAAAATGAACGGTTGCCATGGAAAATGTGAAATCATATGAGCCGTGCCATGAGAAAACCAACATAGTGGGTGTGCGACCACCATGGATCCAGACCAGCCTGCGCATCCGCGCAGTCTGGTCAGGATCCATGCTGTTCGCTAACAGTTTCTTCAATTCCAATAGGCTTTAAAAGCGAACAGCATGGAGCCTGACCAGACTGCGCGGATGCGCAGGCTGGTCTGGATCCATGCTGGTCGCAAACCCACTATGTTGATTTTCTCATGGCACGGCTCATATATAGTTCAAAACTGTTTTTTCATGGGAACATTTTTTATTTTGAAAGAGTTGGTCCTGCCGAACAATTTGGTACATGCATGGTAGACCTTATTGGCCCCCAGCTACTTATCATCCGCATCATGTGACACACGGTGCATAACTCTGACACCAATTTTTCATGAATTATGCCCCTTTTACTTATATCTTAAGGTTAATTTTAATGCATTTTCTCTATATCATTCCGATTGGCTTAGAGCCAAAGGGAAGTAACCTTTTGTTACTTTTGTACTGAGTTACTTCCCCTTAAATTCAGAGAATTGGTCTATTTTTAGATTTTATTTCCCAAATTTAATGCACAATAGCACGTGCAGCGTTCTTTTTTCATCCGGTTATTTTTACCCAGTGCTGTTGTAAATATCTACTCTTGTCAATTTTCAACATTTCTAGGTATCAAAACCCAAAATATTTTTGGCCCTTTTTGACCCTAATTTTTATATACATTATATAGTGTCATTTGACCATATATATCGAAGGGATTATTCATTGGGCATGCATAACTTTTTTAGGGGATTTTCAATATTTTAGGTATTTTCTTTTTTATTATTAGTCCTATGTAAAAAGTAAATATATTTTTCTGTGGTAACATGTGTTTGTAAGACACTTCTTTGTATTCAGTTTTTGTGTATCTCTAATATTAGAGATTTTTATATTTAATAATTTACCTCAACCCTCATCCTGGGCATATGTAGGCTACTAGTATTACTTATATGTGCCACGGAAGCCCAGGATGAAGTACTCCAAAAACGAGTTAAATTTTTCTTTTAAGTATTAAGTTTTCTTTACGTTTTAGATTATTCTAAGTATTTTTAAAATTTCTTATGGTTGCCATTCTTCTGTGACAAGACCGTATTGTGGGGGTATAAGTCACTCCTGTGACAGTTCTAGTTTTAACAGGGCCTCCGTGGCCAAGTGGTTAAGGTCGCTGACTTCAAATCACTTGCCCCCTGCCAATGTGGGTTCGAGCCCCAGTCCATTTCCTTAACAATGCAACTATGATAGTGCCATTGAATACAGAATAAAAGGTAAAGTTCCTTGTTTAAAGTGGATAGTCAACCAAAGTATCCCCACCGGGAATAGATGGAACAACTTATTTCCAGCCAAGCTCAAGGCAGGTGTCCTTGATCATTTTGGGCCCTGGCCAGGATTTGTATACGTCTTAAAATCAGTCCTCTAGGCTTGCTAATGTATTAACAGATTTTCACGAGACGTCGCGAGTTTGATACCCTATTGAGCAAAAATATTTCATGATAACTTTAGTGAGGAAACACATGTAGTTCACCGTCTTAAATTCATAATACTGTCAAGGCTAGAACATGCTCTTCCTATTAAAAGAAATTGCAATAGCAAAGTTCCTAGAAATGTTAAATAGCGGCATTAGTACTTTAATTGCTTTTTTCTTCTATATACTTTAGTTATATTTAGTTTGTTTGTTCGAAATACTAAATAACTTATAATACAAGCGATTCCAGAGCAACTTTACACTTTATAACAGGAGTAGGTGTGTCATGCACTGGACCCAAGTCTATAACTCCAAGGTCAAGATCACAGGAAAGGGCACTGACAATTTTCATGCACATTTATTTAAAAAACTTCTGGCATCAATCTTAACATTTAATGTGTTAAAGGATTTCAATGAAACTTGAAACAAATGTTAAGCATCTAGAGATGGTGTGTTGCTCACAAGATATTCTAACTTAAAGATTTATACATCAAGAGTGAAGATCTCATGCAAAGGCAAACTATACCAGTTTTTGGTGCAGGATTTATCAAGGTCACACGTTAGGTCAGATTATGTTTCTGTAACTGATGTATTATTATTTGATACAACACACAGGTTCTTTATTTACATACAGTTACAATAGTTTCGCGCTCAGCCCACGACTACATATGTTTTCAAAAAAAAAACTAAGATGCTGATGTTAATCAGGAGGCAAGTCCTTTTAAAATATAAAACAAGTGTTCAGTAACAGGAAACCATATACAGCTAATGAAAGTACAGTTGAAACTTGGTATCCTGAATTGCAAGCGATCAAACATTTTATTTGGACATAACTGAAATTTGACTTAAAATGGTATTTTGTGCATGTGTTTTCTGGACAAGATTATGTTCGAGAGTTACATGTATAAGCTGGTACTTCATGTTAACAATTATAGTGAAGGAAAATCAGTCACAGTCACGGTCAACAAATCTTGGGATTTTAATATTGGTCATTATTAGTCACGGTCAGGGAATAATGCAAATATCAGCAAATGATGGTGCAACATACTAATGACGTAAGTCTGCTGAAAATTTCACACTGTTTCTTATTTTGCAAACATTGTCATGTACATATACACCTAATGTTGCAGTAAGTGGGGAGATGGGTTGGAAACCAATGACAGTTAGACTGTGGGGTTCAGTTACAAGACAATTTTGTAGAATGGTAAAAATGGCTGACAGCAGGCTTAATAAAAGGATATTTGCTTGGACAACACAAAGTGCTTCAGCCAGATGCAAAAACAGCTTTTTTTAGAGTAAACAATATGCTGAATGATATAGATTGTCCAAGCATTGAAATTTTTTATTTATTGTCAACCAAATATATAGTAGGTTTTGTTGAAGCGAAATCATTATCATTAGAACAAGACAAATGGAAAATGCTACTAGATAGGGATAGAGGTCATGGTCGAAACAAACTTCGTACATACATATTGTTCAAAGATAACAATTCTGTTGAAGATTATGTAAAATGTAATTTACCTTTTCACCATAGAAGTTCACTTGCTAAGTTTAGATGTAGTGTAGCACCAATAAGACTTGAAACTGGAAGATATGAGAATATTGATATTAATGGCAGAACTTTTTTAACTGTAATATGTGTGTGGAGGATGAAATTCATGTTATTTTGAAATGCCCTCTGTATACTAATATACGAGAAGAGCTTTTTTTAAAATAGAATCAATGAAATAAACAATAAGTTTGATACATTGTCTGATCAGGATAAGTTACGTTTTATACTAAGTGATAAAAATATTGTTAAATATTCAGCCAAAACCTGTTTCCAAATTTTACGACATAGACGCTTACTACTCTATAATAAGTAACCGTAACGTTTGAATGTTAGAAAACAACTGTTAAATTTTGAGAAAGGAAAAAGAAGGAAGGGAGGGGGAAAAAAGGAAAATTAGATTAAGCGTTATGGGGGATTCTGTTTTTTGTTTTTTTGTTGTTTTTTTTTTTGTTTAACTAGTTTTAATTTAAGCCAGTCTATATGCTGTGAACGTGAAATTAGACATTAACTGTACTTTTAATTTCGGGTTAATAGAATCTAGTGCAGATAATGGTATTTTGTAGTAGATAAAATAATCTTTATTCTTTTATACAGATTTAAGTTTCATTTAAATGTAATTATAAATATGATTTTAATAACTAACAAAGTCTCTTGTAATTCTAATTTTAGAATGGCTTTGTATTAATTTTAGCATAGTCTTTTATTGATTTTATAATTGTATACAAAGATGAGACTATAATAAACTATGAGTTGAGTTAAGTATACAAGGGAAATTTCGAAAAGGAGAAACAGTCATTAATATAGCAAAATCAAAACAAAATGTTAAATTAAACTACCCATTAAAATCTAAAAGAAGTGTGTTTATGACATATAGTGCATAACGACTAGAAAACAGCTCCATACATAAGGATTAAAGTGTCAATTATACCTACAGTTTTGCTATTGTCTGATTTTAGCACCTGTTGTAATTTTTACAATTGAAAGTTTGGTAAGCTGGACTGTTAGCCATTGTTAATTATACTTAATTGTTACATTTTTACGTTTAACGCCGTGTTCCAACACTATTTCAGTCATATACTTGCAGGCAGTTTACCTTAACATTTCTTCAGGAAAAGACCAGTATTAGACTCGCAACTTTCTCAGCTAAGGATTCATAGTCGGTCAAGAGTGTGAAACACAGCCCTTTTCAAACATCAGTCAAATAGTGTCTGCTATACAAATCGGGTTTGTTATACAAACCTCAGTTACAAAGAACTAGTTCGCTATACAGACATAAGGAACCTTGATTATAAGGAACAATTTTAGAGGTCCCAAGCTGTTCCTTATAAGAGAGGTTTACTGTAAAATTAAAAACCCTTAATTGATAACAGAGTTAGCCTGGACAGAAAAAAGCCCTCTTGACATATGGCCTATAAGTGTGACCTTGACCTTTGAACTAAGGTTCGGGTTTTGCCCATGACACGTTGTCTCATCCAGGGGAATGTTTGTACCAACTAATATTTAAATCCCAAGTTAAATGAAGTGACAGAGTATTCCCAACCGGAAATACTGATCCCTTCTGGGTGGAGAGTACGAAGCTCGTGGATCCGAAAGTATTTCCTGTTACATTTTATATTTGGGTTATTTTCTGTCTCTGGGTCACAATGCATGATATCATTGATTTTTCATTTGATATTGTACTATTGCTGCACGGTTAGAGTGTAGTCTTTATTGCTTTGAGGCTCTACATATTTACTTAGGATCTGTATTGCTTCTTTGTAAAGAGGTAAAGATATATTGGATGTGTCATTTGAAGGTTATCCTCATCTTTGGAGTTTTTCAGTGTCGCTCTCTGTTCTGCGGCGCTATATTGTTAGTGTCCACGGTAACTATCGTGCTGGTGGAGCTAGAGACAAGTGTAAGGTTGCATAAACAGTTGCTGATACTGGAGCTACTCAAAGAGGTTGGAATCGTAGTTGAAGTTGCTGCAGAGCAGATCTCCAGGGCCTAAGTTGGGTTGCTTCTAGTATGGTTTA